>NC_140926.1:25093765-25138765 GCF_045865225.1 Trachurus japonicus
AGATGCACTGATGATGCTTTTCACTAAAGAGGCAACATTAGTAGTTACTCACCTGTCCAAAAGAAAAGCTACGAGCTTGACAGCAAACGTCTCGTTACTCCACAAGAGAAAAGTTGTACCAAAATTGACTTGTGTTTGACTTTTAACACACCTGAAAAACTGCGCTGGAATCACCCAGACGCAAAAGATATAAGAGATTTGCCCTGGAAGGTATTAATTCAGTATCCGCAGCTATTTGTGCGCAAAGCTGTGCCAGTTAAGACCTGCCTTTCAAACGCACTAAATAAAGACACAAAAACTGCCACCGCAATCTGTATCAGGTTTGGTAAATCACATTGCGTGTGCTAAATAAATCTATTTGCATCTACTCCTCCCAACATTTTGCGCGTTCTGACAGAAACGCCCATATTTGAATATTCATTAAGGCAAATACGCTAAATGGATTGCATGTGCAATTTTGCCCGTTTGAGAGACGCAATCCTCGGTGCGCCCGGTTAGTAGATCAGCTTTCCGTGTGCAGTCAAGTTTGCACACATTTTTATACACGCAATCCTTTAGTAGATCCGGCCCTAAGTGTTTGTTTGCTTTTTGAACATTTGAAGCTGAAATCCTGTCAGATCTGACACATCGAACTTTTAAGGATGGTGTTTGACGTATTAGGATTGTTTTCTTGGTTAAGGTGGTATGACAGGCATTGTAAGGCTTTTCATAGTAACAACATAATTCAGATTTATTTTGTTTTAGTCTCTAGTTAGGCTGTAAAGGCAGTATGGTGGATTGTGTGTGTCCTGTTGGATTACACAGTTGGATTTTAACGTGGTTTGACTGCTGGAGTTCTTTTAATGAGCTGTAACTAAACAGGAGATGAGGCAGAGTGAGCATTCTGCTGCAACTGCAGAATTTCACTCATAAATTTCTAAATTAGTTCTGCTTTTCAATATGAGCCATTAAAACTCTCTCTCTCTCAAACACACACACACACACACACACACACACATACACACGCACACACCCTGTTAAATAGCTTCTCTCTTGAGCGTCTGATATTTTTGTTCCATGTATTTGTTCCCATGTTAAGCTGCTGTTTGAGCCTGCGTAGGTGTGTGTCTGCAGAACCCCTGAGGAAGAGGAGAAGCCATCGATCCACAGACTGACCTTCATCAGTGTGATTACACTCAGCTGCGCTCATGTTTTCATTCAACTGCTTTATGTTCATGCCAATTTTTTTATTTATTTCTGAAGGCCTGTCCATAAACAAGTGTAATATTCATAAATAAATCATTGATATAATGAACACTGAGTCAGTTGTCAAGCTGTCTCCAGCTGCAGTTAGCAAGCTAGCTTGGACTGGAATGTGTTACAGTAACTGGGCAAACTGAACTGAACTGCTGTGAGAAGGTCCTGTCTGTGTGGAGGCTGCTGTTTGTGTTTCTATTGTGTTGTTGTGTTGTGCCGTGTGTCACACAAAGGGTTGAGCCTGTAATAAGGATGGGTGTCACCATCATGATTTCAATCAATTACTCCTTTCATCAATACTGGGGGTTTACAATTCAAAGTTCGATTCCATTCAGATTCTTTAGGTCAACATTCGATTCAAAATTGAGTCACGATTCAAAAATGAATCTTTATTTGACTTGAAAAACCCAGCTGAGCCTGTGCATGTTCTATCCCAGCCCTAGACCCACCCACTCGCCTTCAATGGGACGGGACCCAGTAATAATTCTTGCTGCTCCGTTTAGCCAGTGTTTACTATCACTAGCCTGTAACTGTTAGCCACAGTGCTAGCTGTAATGTAATCTTCAGCTGCGTAGTTGTGTCACTGTTTACGGAAGCTGAAGTAGTTAGTGGTAAACAAAGACCTGGACCAGGTTGGTATTTAAAGGAGACGTATTCTGCCCCTTTTCCACAAATTAAAATAGTTCCCAGGTGTCTTAAAGACATGTCTGTGACATGCTTTGGTCAAGGATCAAACATCACAGCTCTTTTCATCCTCTCTAAACAGCCCTGTTCAGAACGGCTGCTTTCAGTGCCTGTCCCTTTAAATGCAAATGAACCATTGCTTGTCCCGCCCCTTCTACTGGTACTCATAGGGGTGGTATTATGCAAATTTGAAAACTAATGACATCATTGGATGACAACTGAGGGAACAGCTTGTAAAACCACATGGATTTCAGCCCTTCTTTTTGTTAATTCTCACATTTTGGGGGCCAGAAGGCAAACACTATATGTTGAAGAGCCTTCAAAAAGTGATATTTCCATAATACGTCCCCTTTAAAATAGATTTTTAGGATTTGTGAATTGATCCCGAATAATAGAAACTGTGATTCCTGTGTGAATCATTTTACCCCACCTCTAATCAATGCTGCTCATCGATCCAGTACTGTTATCTGTACTTCTTCTGATGTTGTAAGACAAAAAAAAAAGAGTCAGTTATTCATTTTCTCATTTGTATCTGACAGACTTTCAGTGAATGCCTCACACACAGGGTCAGGGAGAGAGAGAGGTCTCACCTCACAACTGGCTGAGTGAAAACACTCATGGACAGAATGTGCTTTGGGAGATCATCTATTTTCTCAATTTCTGAAAGCAGAGATGATAACGTCAGATCTTATCAATACTCTTATCAATATACCTTTTTTTTCAATGATCCTTTTAATCCCCAGTCTGTGGTTGCCTACTTGAGGTTGTTTCCTGTGATGACGCTTCACATGAGCTGATGATATATTGATCATACTGAAAGTAGCGGTGTGTGTGTGTGTGTGTACATAGTGTTTACTCTTCCCTCTGTCCTGACTCAACTCTCCATCATATCTAAATTCATCTCTACCTCTGTTCTCCCTCTTTCATCTCCAACCATCATCTTGTATAACCACTGCCACAAAAACATCCTTTCAGCCTCTCGTCTGTCCATCTCCCATCTTCTGAATGTCCACACACACACACACACACACACACACACACACACACACACACACACACACACACACACACGGAAAAAACACTCAGTCCATTTTAAAGGCTTGATGTATTTTCTCTCTATTGCCAGTGTGAATGAAAAAAACATCCATTTGTCCGACTGCTCACACACACACACACACACACACACACACACACACACACACACACACACACACACACACACACACACACACACATACCACACACACACACACAGCAGAATTTAACCCTGACCTGAAAATGTAAAAGGAAAAAAAATACTGAAATATATAAATATAAAAAACAGGCTTTTAAACTGAAAAGTAAGACATCAGTGAAAGCTGCGTATGTCGGGGTTAAGATGGAGGACGGTGAAAGCGCCCTGAGGCGAGGCGCTGCCCTCCTCCCCCTCATGTCTCCTTTCTCTTCTTCTGTGGTTCAGTTAGACAGTAAAAACCTGCAGCGTTTCTTCTTCTCTGATTCAGACCTGAACACACAAACATCTGCAGCACACACTCTGTAAAAAGCCGTCTGCTCCTTGATACAACAAAAACGCTCCGTTCAGAGCCTTCGCAACACTTTCTCTTCTTTAAAACCTTTCACAACATTTCTCTTCCTAACGCTTTCTGTTTCGGAGCATTTCTAAACACCTGACTGTTTCTGTCTAAATGCTCCTCAACTAGGGGTGTAACGATTTGTTTTAACAACGATTCGATTTGAATCACGATTCGTGGGTTGCCGATTCGATTCAAGGACGATTTTGGTTCATTTAGAACGATCCGATCCGATCCGATTCAGTGATCTGAAATCGATTCAGTAACTTTTTAGCCAAAAATTCAGCAGTGCGACTATGAAATAAATACCTGGGTACTGGACAGTTTTCGAAGACAATGAGAAGGGAGCGGTAGCTCAAAAGCTCCCAGGTGTGTCAAATACAGTATATTCTGATATTCACAAGAGCAAAAAGGAATTATTAATAACACTATAGCAAGAGACACACAGGAACAACTTTTCTACTTATTTATATCTATGTATAGGCTACCATTAGTGCAATCTTTTAAAACCATCTGCAAAATGTTCAGCATCTGTACAACTGAGAGACTGTGTGAGTCTCACACTCTCTCTCTCTCTCTCACACACACACACACACACACACTATGGCCTATGGCTGGTTTAACGTGTGTCTTTTACAATAAAAGCTCAATAAAAAACAAACGAAAAACATATTAAGTTTGCCGTGCTTAAATCCAATGTGCAATTTCCTAGTATCGATTTAATCGATTTTTTCCCATTTTAAACGATTTTAGATCGATCCATGTCGCCAGGGAGGCCAACTTGCCGAGCACAGATCGATCCAGTTGGATAGGTATATAAATCGATTCATCGATTTTTAGACACCCCTATCCTCAACGTTTCACAGTGCCTTCACTATACATTTCTCTTTCTAATGTCTAGACATGTCTAATGTCTGAACGTTTCTGTTTCTAAACTTTTCCCAGCATTTCTGTTTCTCAACGTTTCTAATTGAGAATAGTTTATCTTCAAATATTTCTGTTTCAGAATGTGTCTAAACATTTCCATTTCAGAGCGTTAATGAATATTTCTGTTTCATAATGTTTCAGTTCCAGAATATTTCTGTTTCAGAAACACAAAATCTAAAGGAAACACCAGCACAGAAACCATGTTTCCATCCACATGTCGATAGAATTATTTTAAGATCGATAAAAACATAAATACGAATAACGCTGGTTCAAGCGCGTTTCCATCTCAGACCTTTAAATCCAATAAAAAGCCATGCGTAATGACGTCATGTGCTGTTTTGCGATCATATTGCTTTATCGAATTGTTTTCTTACAATTTTGAATGTTTCCATTCATTTTTGTACTAAATCGCAAAATAGAAGAACATCCATCCTTCATCTTTAACCGGTTATCTGAGGCGGGCTGTGGACAGGCCCAGTGTGGCCAGCTGCTGGAGTCGTTGCCTGGAAACCACTGAGCCATACGCACGCATGCTATTATAATATTATATTAAGTTCTAAGCTGCAAGCTGGTGTTTATAATGCGACATGCCTGTCATCAGGAGACAGTGGCGTGTAAACAGCGTTTTAATGCAGATGCAGCACGTGTCAAATCCTACAGACACCGGAGGAACCTGTCACCTGTGGTTTGTGATCGGCAGCGCCTGTTCACCTGCATCCTTCTTTGTTTACTCCACTGTGTCTTTAACAGCTGGATTACGTAACAGAATTGACACAAAACATGATCGCAACTCATATTTAGCCTGCCAAGAACTGTTTCCATCAGAATTTGTTGCATAAACTTCGTATCGATCAAGAGAAAATCCGGTGAGATCGACTGCATTAACTTTGTATCGATACTCATGATATTTACTCCATAAAGAATTTTAAATTTGATATAACTTAAAGGTATAATGTGTAAGAATTCCCCCCATCTAGTGGTGCGGTTGCATATCTGAACGTATTCTTGATGTTGCATTCAGGTGAAATGGGGCAGACGTCAGACAGACAACAGACGCTGCATGTAACAGGATAAACAAGCGTCTATGTAAACAAGTGGTCCGCCAGCACGAGGCAAAACAATACAGGCCTGACGTTGAGTAAAATGACATCCGGTTGGTTTGCCGACGGCCGTCTGCCTGACTGCACCTGAATGCAACACCAGTGCCTCCGTCCTTCCTCACACTACACAGTGGTGACAGTTTTAACAGGCCGAGCCCACAGCTCTGCTGAGTTTCTATGGTTACCTACTGTACGGTCACGCTGCCACTCAACGTAAAAAATGGCGATGCAACATGGCCGCCTCGGTTCGGTGCGTCGCCCACTTATGTATTTGTAACGACTTGTAACAACTCATTCTAAGGTACCAGAAAGCTTTCATTTGTATGCGGGTGAGATTCCACTTCAGTGAAATACGTATTTATGAAAGAAATATTTGATTTTTGCTCATAAAAAGCCAAATAAGTTACATACTGGGGCTTTAAAGCGAATAAAAACGTGTGGATGGAAACACACTGATGTTGCAGAATTAAAAACATTCAATCCTGTTTTTGTTGTTGAATTGAATGAAGAACCTTTAAATGTTTCAGTATTATCTTGTTAAAGCAGAGAGTCTCTCTTGCAGAGCCAACTACTCTGACTCCAAACAGCTGTCCTGACCTTTGACCTCTGACCCCCCAGTGCCCACACACTCCTTTAAAAGGGGCGAGGAACTGAACTTTCTGCAGAAAAACAGCTTTTCTATGTTTTCCTATCAGGCTTCAGTGGAAATCTGATCCGTGTGTGTGTGTGTGCATGCATGTGTCTGTGTTTATGTGGGTTTGCGTGTGTGTATGTCATGACATCATTAGTAAGGTGTCAGAGGTTGATTGATTTAGCAGCACTTAACATGAACACACACGCGCGCACACACTGCATGTCAAGGCTAATCTATGCTAATCTAATGAGTGACAGGGCAATACG
The DNA here is from genome assembly GCF_045865225.1 of Trachurus japonicus. Lineage (NCBI taxonomy): Eukaryota > Metazoa > Chordata > Actinopteri > Carangiformes > Carangidae > Trachurus > Trachurus japonicus. The sequence continues at coordinate 25,100,184 of NC_140926.1, forward strand.
GTTAGTGATAATGGATGTCAGAGCGTGGATGTGTGTGTGTTGATGTGTGTCTTTTTATGTGCAGGTGTATCCTCTCTCCTTGTAACGGTCATTTGATCAGGCAGGTTTATTACAGTCGGCTAATTCTATTAACCCCGCTCCACTGTACGCACACACACACACACACACACACACACCCAGACTCACACTCTAAATCTGTCAGCCTCCTTCAGGAACATAAAATTGACTCCTTGTCTGTGTGAACCATCCACACACTCATGTCCAGGTCTAGAGACAGAAGTCACTTGACGAGTCCAGGACAAGGGTCCAGACTGGAACTACAACAATTAATTGATTAATCAAACAATAATCAATTATTATATTAATCGTCAACTATTTTGATCAGTTTGAGTATTTTTCTAAGGAAAAAAAAGTCCAAATTCTCTGATTCCAGCTTAAATGTGAATATTTCTGGTTTCTTTGTTCCTTTATGACTGATAAACTGAGTCTCTCTTTGGTTTGTGGACAAAACAAGACATTTGAGGACGTCGTCTTGTGGTTTGGGACACTGACTGATCATTTTCAACATTTTATTGACCAATCGTTTAAATAATCAACAGATTAATCAATAATGAAAATAATCGTTAGTTGCAGCCCTATAGTCCAGACTCTCTGACCCAGACCATCACTTTCTCCACCAGAATTAACAGTTTTTTTTTTCTCAAAATAGGCTTTATGCACAGCTCCACTACTTCCTGAACTTAAACAAGCTCCTTTATTTCCTGTCTTACATTATTGGACATTGTTGTGACTACTGAGGTCAGAGTCAGACACACCTGGATTAGTTTGTCCAATATTGTAAGACAGAAGAAATAAAGGAGCTTGTTTAAGTTCAGGAAGTAGTGGAGTTGTGCATAAAGCCTATTCTGAGTTTAAAGTCACAACTCTGAGAAACAAAAAGTCAGATTTTATTTCCACAGTGGCCCTAATCCTCTTCCGTACCCCATCAGGAGTTGTTGCTGCATTTTATTCCTATCACGTCTCCCTATTGCATTAATGTTAATATGAAGTTAATATTAACTAATACATGCTAAGTCATTGCCATTGCGAGACGTCTAGGACAAAATCCATTTATAAACTGATTATCAATATGAGTAACCCCCTGTAACCATGGTTACTGCAGTAAAATGCAGCTCTGAGATGCTAGAAGACATTAAGATTAAAGGTGTGTAGTAAAACTTTATTGTTTTTTTGGACCTTAATCTGGCTGAGACGTGTTGAGCTTTCTGTCTCAGTGAACTGAAAGGTAACAAGTGTGTGTGCGCCGCTCTTGGAATCCACACTGACATTAACACAGTGAATATTGCACAGCCAACAGCTAACAGCCCCTGAAGGGTTAGTATTCTGTATTATGCCACCGGTGAACAGGTGAATCAGACTCATGTCTCATCTGAATGTAACTGTAGGTAAATACCGCATAAACAAGCACCAGTTTAATGTGTGCGTACAGATGTAATGCAGCTGTTAGACACACGCACACAAACACATATAAACACACACACTGTGACCTGAGGAGGAGTGTGTGAGCACTTCCTGTCTCCCTGAGGAGGCGTCGGTTCAGATAATTCAATCCTAACCTGGAGGGAGAGGCAGCATTCTCTGCTCCATCTCTGTATTTATGGATCAATATTTATATCTTTATTTTCTGATCCACCTTGAAATGATGGAGCAGAGCAAACCCTCAGAGATGAAGCAGGAAACTGGAGGAAACTAAAAACCATGTAAGTGAAACTGAAGCTGAACCAGTTAATGCCACAGGACGAGCTGAGAACAGATGCTGCTGTCAGATGCTCTAAACACTGATCCTCTCCTCTGCTTCTTTAACCAGAAACAGTCAACATGAAGCACAGTGCTGAGACACAACACTACACAGTCAGGTCTTAAATGACAGACAGTTACACACTCAAACTAAACAGAAAGTCGTCTTTAAATACAACATGACCATCAATGGAAGCAGAACGCACAAGCTGAATGAACTCAATACAAGAGAGACAAATCTAATGACTAGACTAATCAACTGTCTAGCTAATGAGTTAGCCCTCATTGATGGTGTCAGTAGCTAGCTGTGGTGTTCCTCAGGGTTCCTGTTTTGGTCCTATTCACCACTTTCCGTAGAACGCCGCTGGGCGTCGCCATGACACTCAATTCACCGACAAGTCGGTTTCGCACTTCTGTCTCACTTCAAGCAGAATGGAGCTAGCCTAGCAGTCTGTCTTAGAAGTGTTTTTATTATTATTACAAGTTCATAGAATGTCCGCCGGTACGGCATGTGCTGTTGTTGGATGCACAAACAACTCAAGGAAAGTTAAAGATTTTATGAATGGAGCCTGTAACGACCATAAAGCCAATCACAAGAGTTGTGGATGTCCGGTTGCTACGTTAGCTGCTAGCTGTTGCTACGTAAACAACCGACTTCCGGGGTGGTGTGACGCAATGGATCATGGGAAAATAAAGTGGTGAATATAATTGGCATTAGAATGTTAGTAATTTAAAACATAAACATTTTAAAGCTGGCCTGTGGAGTTTATACATATAAAACAATGTCCGTTACATTGCAGCCACTGCCAAACGACTTATTAGGATGATCATTGAACGCATCTCCACCACACAACAGTCCCTGGTTTACCCAGGAGCGCAATTGCCTCTGAGGAGCGACTTTCCCGCGCTGTCGCACAGGGAATTACGCATGCAACGCAACACGTTCGGATTTGACGTAGGGTTTAGAGCGCTGGTAAACAGAAGAGAAGAAGAACATGTTATCTTATTTTTGTCTAGTCTGATATGCAGCCGGTGGAAGCACTGACACTGCAGCCACCGGAGCGGAGGAGACCCGACGGCGGATTCTATCCCGCCCCCCTCCCCCCCCGACACGCACCGCACCGTACCTGGAGAGATCCGCCCGGTGAGCGCGTTCAGAGTCGACCACCGTACCCCCCCTCTCGCTGACCTCCGCGGTCCTGGCCCGCACAGGTACCAGGAGACCAAGACCCCCTGTCATGTCGGTCCTCCACCCTCTCTGATCCGCCGCAAGTTGCAAGAGCCCTGCGGAGCCCAGTCTCTCCCTCCTCTCCCACACTTCAGCACCTGTCCTGGGCTACAGCTTGGCTCGCTCCACCGTCCTTTACTTTTGAAGTAGCTATAACTAATAATAATGCAACGTATAGCCTAACTATACACGCGTATGAGTGATCAGAACAGTAAATTGTTTACACTACTTTTAAAAGGAGTAAAGTCATTTACGAGGAGCGAGCCGAGCCGACACGGTGCAGCCCAGGACAGGTGCTGAAGTGCGGATGAGAGGAGTGGACAGACCGGGCAGGAGCAATACAGAGGCGTCTCGTCGGTCCTCGGCCGTCTTTAATGTCCCGAGACACCTCTTTCAATCCGTTTAAGGTTATTTGTTTGTGTTTAGAGAGGCTATATTTGCTTAGAATATTTTTTGGCAACCAGAAAAGCAATGTTTGACCCGGCGTGGCGGCGCCATCACACTCGCTCGCAAAAAAAAAGACAAGAAAAAAGGAAAGAAAAAACGCACTTACACACATTTTGGAGGAGGGAAGCGCGTCACAGCATCATTTTTATTAAATCATAGTTTTCTCTAAATTAAGACAGTGTGCGGGACTATTTTTCACCCAGCCCCCCCCCAAAATGTAGGCCTAAAAATATGAAAATAAATTGCGTGTAGGCCTAGATATCGTTTAGGGATTTTTTTTTTTTTTTTTTTTTACTAAACGTTTACAGTTTCATTCCGTGTAAACGTTTACACATGTATAAGGTCACACCCCTAAATAAATGCCAAAGCTGAATGACCACAACTTTTTTTTCTCTTCCTACTTCGCCAGTCACCTGGTTGCCTGGTTACCTGCACTTACCGTTCGGGGAGGGAGGGAGGGAAGGGGGGGGTTCAACGTCATCGAACGGCGCAGGCTGACTGTTGCAGTAGCCTACTCGAAAAAAAACACGGCTGATGGCTCATAATGAGCAAAGCTCCACAGGGCAGCTTTAAATCAGCGAAACTTTGAGATAGAAAAGATTCAGTCACACAAAATCTGACATATGATGTTAAAAAAAAAAGTGTCTGTATTTACAGATCAGTGTAATCATCTCTTTAGTGTTGGCTTTAACACCTTTTCAAATTAAAATGACTGATTTAACTGTAAAATAAAATTCAACTTTTAATTATGTCATGTTATAAGCTTTCAGCTGAATGTGTTCATTTCCTCCTTTAAAAAAACATTTTAAAGTGGTTTCATTTAGTTAACATTATAGAAGTTAATCATAAAACTTTGGTTAAAAATAAATAAGAGAGAGAGAGAGAGAGAGAGACTGATTCTAATTTCATTACGTCTGTTCTCATCTAAACAATTATTGTAAGAAATATATAACAATAATGATAATATATATACAGTAAATGTTCCTTGTTTAGAATATTTCACTTCACTATTTTTAACAGTCTGGCTGCCCCCTCCTCCTCCACTACTAAATGACTCTGTGTTCAGTCGCTCATTAAACTCATGTCAATATCAGAGGTTAAAGGAGAGGTTTTAGGGCATGAGATCAGTGTATGGCAGGGATGTCAAACATGCAGCCCGTGGGCCAAAACCGTCCAGTCCGGCCCGCAGGATGAATTTAACAAGTGTGAAAACTATATTAAAGACAGAAGTGACATAATATTGTTAAAACTGCATGTGTTTTTCTCATGAAATTTCAGGTTGTTCATAACATGTTTTGTAAAAGGATAGTTCATTTAATGTAAACATCTTAATAATGTACTTCTTTGCACTAAAACAAAGAGAAACATTAAGAGTTCATTATTTATAAGTTATTTTGCTCTTATTTTACCGGTCTGGCCCACTTAAGATCAAATTGCGCTGAATGTGGCCCCTGAACTAAAAGGAGTTTGACACCCCTGGGTATGGGATCTAAGATTTGGGGTCTGGGATCAGGGGTTTATGGTCTGGGATTAGGGGTTTAAGGTATGGGATCAGGGGTTTAAGTTCTGGAATCAGGGATTTAAGGTCTGGGATCAGGGGTTTAAGGTCTGGGATCAGGGGTTTAAGTTCTGGAATCAGGGATTTAAGGTCTGGGATCAGGGGTTTAAGGTCTGGGATCAGGGCGTTAAGGTCTGGGATCAGGGGTTTCTGGTCTGGGGTCAGGGGTTTAAGGTCTGGGATCAGGGGTTTAAGGTGTGGGACCAGGGGTTTAAGGTATGGGATCAGGGGTTTAAGGTGTGGGCTCAGGGGCTTAAGGTCTGGGATCAGGGGTTTAAGGTGTGGGATCAGGGGCTTAAGGTCTGGGATCAGGGGCTTAAGGTCTGGGATCAGGGGTTTAAGGTGTGGGATCGGGGGCTTAAGGTCTGGGATCAGGGGTTTAAGGTCTGGGATCAGGGGTTTAAGGTATGGGACCAGGGGTTTAAGGTCTGGGATCAGGGGTTTAAGTTCTGGAATAAGGGATTTAAGGTCTGGGGTCAGGGGTTTAAGGTCTGGGATCAGGGATTTAAGGTCAGGATCAAAGGTATGGGGTCTGGGATCAAAGGTTCAGGGTCGGGGATCAAAGGTTTGGGGTCTGGGATCAGGTTTAGGTTCAGAGGGGTACAGTCAGGACACATTCAGAGTTTGATGCTTGGATGGAGGTGACAGGTGAGAGGTGAGAGGTCACACAGGTGAGGGCTGAGGGGTCACACAGGTTACTTACAGGTAGTAAGTGTAGGAGTGAGAGTTTCTTCGTCTGAGTGGAGGGGGGGCGGAGCGGAGGGAGGGATGAAATGAAGGGAAAGAAAAAACAGAAAAACAGAAAAAGGAAAAAACAACAGATTAATCAACAGAACAGATGAGTTCAGTCATTCTGTGTGGAGGTGGAGGAGTGGAGGGCTGTGATTGGCTGGTACAAGGTGTCAATCATAGTGTGAAGGGGAGGGGTCTGATTGGTTAACGAGATGGAAGTGTGGAAAGACAGATATCAACAAACACACGCACTCACACACAAGAACATTAGTGAGAACTGGATTTAAAACTGAGGTGAGTCTGTATCCTCTGCATTATGTTCTATATATACTTCCACCATACATTAGGGTTAAGATCAGCACTGTTTGTTGGTCATGTCACTGAGTTGCTTTCCCTTTCCTGAAGCAAACTTTCATCTCTTATTGCTCAACAAGAAGCATTATCATCCTGTAAATGGCTTCTTCTTCACCAAATCTACGCTCAACTGATAAAAAATTCCAAAGTACACCTGTGTATTTACTGTAGAGGTAGTGACTGCCATCTCCTCTGGTCCTTTACCTGACATACAACTAGGGCTGGGACGATATGCTTTTCTCCCAGAAAATTTCTACGATTTTTTTTGGATGGCGATTCGATTTTAAATTGCGATTCTACGATATTGCCGATTCTCTTGATTTTATTCTGCATTTTTAACATTTATCTGCACACAAATACTGTAGAAGCCTATAAATTAACATACTCCATTATAAAGTGAACTTAAACCCTTTTCAAAACCTGGACTCTCTGTATGTAAAAAAGGCTAACAAATGCACATTGCACAATATTTAAAAAAAAAAAAAAAATCCCCCAAAAAATCGATTTTTGAAAAAAAAAATCGATTTAAAATTTTTTCTCCCACCCCTATATACAACCCTGTATCATCACTGACTATGGGAAACTGCTTGTTTTCTTCATTTTTATATGTTTCATTGGAACAGCAACAAACAAAAGTTCCAGCGTCCTCTCCTTGTCTGATGCAGATTCACGGTTCATCTCTAAATATCACCTTCATTCAATCATCCATGACTGCCTCTCTTTGCTCACTCTGATCTCATCCTCCTCTGTTGACGTGTTAATTATACTTTTTGTTAACATTCCTGTGTGTAAATCCATTTCCTTCAGCTCATTTCTGAGTTTGGTCACAATCACACTGCTTTGAGTTTTCTGTCCTTTGACATCTTTGCGTTAACCTGTACGTTTCCCTTTTACAACCGTCCTCCCTACCTCCAGTCTGCACTTGCTCTTATTTTAGACACAGCTGACTGGGAACAGCCGACCTCTTTTGCTTCACTCTGTGTTGAATTAGCTTCTTGAAGGAGTTTTATCATCCTTTCCATTGTTTCAACTGACAGCTCTCTTGTTGGGGCCATGTTTCCTGTCAATCAGTCAGATGCAACAGCTCGTTAAGGTCTGCGTGCATTCTCTTTCAACTGCAGGCTAATTTGCATATTTAATCTTGTGCAGGTGTTTGGTTTAGAAATGCAAATTAGAAAGTAATTCCATATCTTTTTTCCTCATCTTTTCATCTTTTATTCATTCCATAGTTTTTCCTCTACTTGAGCTGTAAAATGTGTGCCATTAATTACAACATTTTGTTAAGGAATGTTTAGCAAAGTCACAACATTAAGTGGTTAAATAAAATAGTTTTGTGTTAGTTGAATGGAGATCCTCCAAGAGAAGTGAGTCCATAGTTTTTGTCAGGGGTGCTGTGCACTAAGGATATTGTCATCTTAAAGGGACAACGAGGAGTTTCTCCATCGGCAGAACGAAAAATTCCGCGACAATAAAAAAGTCTCATATTAATGTGGATGAATCTACGCTACCCACACTTGTTAATGGGCCCATTTTCGATAAGTATATCGTTTTGTCTCTATCGTTATTTTGTTATTATTAGTGGTGGTGGAAATGCTGGGCGAGCCGACCAGTGTTTCCTTACTTTCGGTTTTGCGGACGCTGCCCGGTGAGTCATGAGAATAACGCCGCCGAATCGGCGTTTATGGTGGGAACTACGACGGTATGTGATCGTCTTTGAACCTCTGACTTTAATTCTTGATGAATGAAAACATCAGTCTGTCTTGCGCCGGTCAAAGAATTTCACGGTGTGCGGAGGCTCATAAATGTAGTGTGAAAACACTTCGCTTTTCCAAAACTCCTCGTTGTCCCTTTAAATGTCCTTTCAGAATAAAGCTCCAGAGAAACAGAAGCTGCAGAACTTAATTGGGAGTTCCTGTTTTTAAGATCCCTCCAGTTTCACAGTGATCCGGGGATAGTTGTTTGAACATCATGATACACTGCAGACTCATCACAGCTGATTCAACTGCTGTTAATGAGACTTTGAAAACACCCCACAGGAACTAGTGTTTTCAGATGAAACCCAGACATCACAGTGATGCTCTGTCCTGCAGCTGTGGACAGAGAGGCTCTGCTCTATGTCCTGTCTGATCAACCTACAGCCAAACACAGCTTCAATCTGCAGCTTCCTGTTCTCACTCTGCTGTAATGAGTCTGACCTCCGTCTTGTCACAGAGTGGAAATCAAACACACCCTGTCAACATTAAAAATCTCATTAGACACCGAACAACCGCCTCTCTCGTTCTCCCTCTCTCTAATATCTGTAACAGAGTTCAGAGCTCAATCGACCCGACAGACGAGTCCAACTCAGACTCCACGTTGTACCAACACTCACACTGTGTGTGTGTGTGTGTGTGTGTGTGTGTGTGTGTGTGTGTGTGTGTGAAATATAAATGTGTGTCTCTCTGTAGCCTGAAGCCATTCAGCTCAAGTCGACTCTGGAAAAAGAAGAATAAAACACTCTTTCATCTAAATTTCTCTCTCATCTTCAACGTTCTCCAAACACAGAAGCTTTTCTCTCTGTGTTTAAGTGTGTGTGTGTGTGTGTGTGTGTGTGTGTGTGGAGGATAAATCATGTGTGTATGCTGTGTATATATTAGGGTGTGCGTGTCCCAGCGGGGCTGTGTGTTTGATGTTGAAGAATAAAGCCAGTCCACATACAGTTTAATGGTGATTACAGCTACAATCTGCTCCATTATTCATCCTCATCATCCTCTCTGTCACTGAGTGTGTGTGGAAATGATTGTGTCTTTGATGTGACTTCATTTATCCAAAGTCCAGATACACATGTGTCCTGACAATCAGGCCAGTGTTACAGTACCAGTGCAGTGTGTGTACTGTTCCTTTAAATGAGGAATGTGACGTGAAATTCACCTGGATGGCTTGATGAATTATTGACCCCTAATCTCTAATCTCTAGGATTAAGAAATCAACCTGACCTACAGCATAGGGAGAAAGGAAAAACCAAGGTCTAACTATGACCTGTTTTATACATAGAGCCATTTCATATCAATGGATGTTCAGTCTAAAGCATGGTGTGGTGACCAGGACACCACAGCATCATGCATTATTATTGTATTTCATTATTACATGTAATTAGATGAAAACACTTGGTTGGATTTTAGATTATCTGTTATTACAACTGAATGAAGGAGTTGTTATCAAAAAATAATAAAATAAATAAATAAACATCAGATAACTGCAGTCATCCAACAAACAAACAAACAAACAAACAAACAAACAAACAAACAAACTGGACATTTGCTGTGTATGTGTGTGTATCATTCTTACCTCTTCTTCATCAGCAGTATGACTCCGAGGAAGATGATGATGAAGAGCAGGATGCCGGCGATGGCTCCAGCGATCTTCACCGTGTGATCCGACTGATTCCCCTGGTCTGGTTCTGGTCTCCTGGTCGCAGCTCCTGAAACGTCAGCAGTAGCTTCATCAGATAACTCATCCACCACTAACCTGTTAACTACCTGTTAACTACCTGTTAACTAGCTGTCCAATACTGTTACTACTGTTAACTACCAGTTAAGTACCTGTTAACTACCTGTTAACTAGCCGTCCAATACTGTTACTACTGTTAACTACCTGTTAAGTACCTGTTAACTAGCTGTCCAATACTGTTACTACTGTTAACTACCTGTTAACTACCTGTCTAATACTGTTACTACTGTTAACTACCTGTCTAATACTGTTACTACTGTTAACTACCTGTTAACTACCTGTCCACCACTGTTAACTACTGTTAAAAGACAATTCCGGGCGAATTCAACTCTGGGGTGTATTTTCATATCATTTTAGGTCTAAAAGAATGAATCTGAAGATTTTCAGTTTAATCGCTCCTGTTTTGCGGTAGTTGCATCTGTCCCCGCGTCCCCACGGCAGCAATGAATGGGAGTGGATGTAAGTTCCGCTGTTTAGGCTGTTTCCAGCCCTCAAAGCCGCAATTTTTTTCCACAGACAGCGTCAGATGGCTGCTCAAACATGCACCGAGAAGTTTATTTACTTCAAGCAAGCCGACATGTTTGTAAAACTAGATCTAATTCAAAGTCTCCCGGAGTCTCGCGCGAGCCCGAAGTTGCAGTGCTGGTGTATTCAGGCGCAGTCGGAGCTACCAATTGTGTCATAAACACAGGAATATCAACTCTTTACTTGCTTGAAGTGTACATTTTTTTCCACAGACAGCGTCAGGTGGCTACTCAAACATGCGCCGAGAAGTTTTTTTTACTTGAAGCAAGTAAAGAGTTGATATTCCTGTGTTTATGACACAAACGGTAGCTTTTCCCACTGCATGTGAACACACCGCGCACGGCAACTGGGTCTCGCGCGAGACTCCGGGAGACTTTGAATTAGATCTAGTTTTACAAACATGTCGGCTTGCTTGAAGTAAATAAACTTCTCGGTGCATGTTTGAGTAGCCATCTGACGCTGTCTGTGGAAAAAAATTGCGGCTTTGAGGGCTGGAAACAGCCTAAACAGCGGAACTTACATCCACTCCCATTCATTGCTGCCGTGGGGACGCGGGGACAGACGCAACTACCGCAAAACAGGAGCGATTAAACTGAAAATCTTCAGATTCATTCTTTTAGACCTAAAATGATATGAAAATACACCCCAGAGTTGAATTCGCCCGGAATTGTCCTTTAACTACCTGTTAACTACCTGTCCACCACTGTAAACTAGCCTACCTGTTAACTACCTGTTAACTACCTGTCTAATACTGTTACTACTGTTAACTACCTGTCTAATACTGTTACTACTGTTAACTACCTGTTAACTACCTGTCTAATACTGTTACTACTGTTAACTACCTGTTAACTACCTGTCCACCACTGTAAACTACCTGTTAACTACCTGTCCACCACTGTAAACTACCTGTTAACTACCTGTCTAATACTGTTACTACTGTTAACTACCTGTTAACTACCTGTCCACCACTGTAAACTACCTGTTAACTACCTGTATAATACTGTTACTACTGTTAACTACCTGTTAACTACCTGCCCACCACTGTAAACTACTGTAAACCACCTGTCCAATACTGTAAACTACTGTTAACTACCTGTCCACCACTGTAAACTACCTGTCCACTGCTGTAAACTACTGTTAACTAATGCCAATACTGTTAACTACCTGTTAACTTCTGTTAACTACCTGTCCAATACTGTTAACTACCTGTTAATTACCTGTCCACCACTGTAAACTACTGTTAACTACCTGCCCACCACTGTTAACTACCTGTCCAATACTGTTAACTACCTGCCCACCACTGTTAACTACCTGTCCAACATAATTAACTACCTTTAACTACCTGTCCACCACTGTTAACTACCTGCCCAATAGTATTAACTACCTTTAACTACCTGTCCACCACTAGTAACTACCCATTCACCACTGTAAACTAGTAGTTCACACCAACACTAACATTATCTACCACTCTTTGTCTTTTGACCATTAACTCCATTTCCTGAAAGCTGGAAATAACCCAGTTATGTGTAATTAGATGAAGTGGGACTTTGTAATGAAGTCAGGTGGTGTGGCTGATAACATGGTAAGACTGGTAACTCTGGTAACACTGGTAACTCTGGTAACACTGGTAACTCTGGTAAGACTGGTAACTCTGGTAAGACTGGTAACTCTGGTAACACTGGTAACTCTGGTAAGACTGGTAACTCTGGTAACACTGGTAACTCTGGTAACACTGGTAACTCTGGGCCGTAGATGCTCCATACTGCAGGAGTCAAGCAGCTCCTGTCTTCATCACAACAAATGAGATGTGATGCAGCTGTTACATCTGTGTCATGATGGTGTGCAGGAGGAGCAGCAGCCTGAGACTGAAGACGAGGTGAAGATGATGTGAGGGACGGAGCAGAGTCCTTCTCTGACTGAATAATGTGATGGGATGTCAGCGCCATGAAAAACCCATTACCCTGCTCCGTGAGGGTGTGTAAGTGGATGTGTGTGTGCGTGTGTGTGTGTGAACGAGTGTCCAGGTGTAATATCCTTCCAAATGACTCGGTAGATGAGAAACGTTCAGGACACGACGTCGCTGTTGAGCTGTGTAATGTGTCATTTTAGACCTACTACACTTTTCCAATCAGATGCTGACAACAGCTATCAGTCACTGTGTGTGTGTGTGTGTGTGTGTGTGTGTGTGTGTGTGTGTGTGTGTGTGTGTGTGTGTGTGTGTGTGTGTGTGTGTGTGTGTGAGAGAGTGTGTGTGTGTGTGTGTGTGTGTGTGTGTGTGTGTGTGTGTGTGTGTTAAACTGGTCATGACATAAATGGAAAAGTAGAAACAGCTTTTTCACCCTGCCTCTTTTGTGTGTGGTTTATGGCTTCAGAGAATGAAAGCATAAATGAAACCTGTCTAACCAGCCTAACCAGTTCAATAGTGTAACCAGTTTAACCAGCTCTAACCAGTGTAACCAGTTCTGCAATGTAGCTAAAGGATCAATCATGGTCTTTTCAGCAAGAATTACATTCTGCATTCTGTTTCTGCTCTGATTTTATTGTGAAAGTCCTGACCAGAAGTTGTGCTTTATATCTATCTAAGGCTTATTTGGCAGCTTGTCTGCTCACATTTATTCTTCATCCATAACTCCAGCGTGTTGGACTGTAAACTGGTGACACTTGTTCTGCTTCAGTGGAGAATGTGCAGTTTCCACGCTTTTAATTACATCATCTGTACGATTCAAATACATAAATACATGCTATGCCAAAATAACATATAGGATCCATCCAAGTCTAACCAGTCAAACCAGTTCTACAGTCTGACCAGTTGTTACCATTCCAACCAATTTACTGAGTTCTAACCAGCTATTGACAGTCTAATTAGTGTAATAAGATAGGGATGTCATGATTATACATTTTCTTTTTTACATTGATTATTGTCAGAAATAATCACGGTGTTAGGATTATCACGCTAATTACGCATTAAAGCAGATATCAGCTTCACGGCCGTTTCGGCTAATGCTGCGTTCAAGGCAGGCTTTTGAAACCGTAAGTTACAGCTTCAAGTCACAACTACGACTTGGTAGCGTTCCAGGTAACCCGTAGCTCGTGTTTTTACCGTCCTGTTGTCTGTGAAAGTTCCCTATAACGGCCACTCGTAACTTCCGACCCGTGAACTCGTACCAGATCGAACTGGTATGACTTCACAGGAAGGAAAAACACAAAGTACGAGTTTCCTTGAACGCACCATGAGTTAGCAGCCCCCGCCCTTGTCAGGCATCAATTGGTCCTCGTGCTACGTCACCACATTCACGCGCATCCCTTGGCTGCACACACAGCCCTTCATGCCGTTCTCTCCCCGCATTGGATAACACTTGTATCCCACAAGGAAAATTTTCTCCTCGGGTTACAGCAGAGTAGAGTGACGGAGAGACTCGTGTTTAGGCTGAAATACTTCATGTAAGTGATTGCTGACGGAAAATAGGACTATTTAGGACTTATATTAACAAAAACATTCCACTGATATCTGCTTTAATTAATTTCACAACACTATGAATGTGTAAAATCAAATATAGTCAAAATATAATTACATTACTCATTGTTTACACAAAATATTTCAAGTGTCTATTAATATATGACCATTTATTAATCCCCCAGGGGAAGTGTTTGAATTATTCAGGTCATAAATTGTTATCTATACCAAATGTTTACATTTATTTTAATCGTTTTTGTTGTTGTTTTGTTTTGTTTTGTTTTTTAATACAAAAGACACACTAACATTTAAACTCCTACCAGTTCAATGTTACGTTACTTAAATGGACCAGTATCTGTGCATTTACCTTTACTTTGGCGCACATCTGCTGATATGGTTCTGACATCATCTCATTTGGGAAGTAACGGAATTTAGGAATCTTTGCGATTAATTAATTGTGGCGTTTAATACCACGATTAATTTTTGAAAACAAGTAATCATGACATCCCTATAATAAGACCAAGTCAGAAAAAATCTAATTAGTTGAGTTCAGTCCAATTAGTTGTAACAGAACCAGTGTGGCCAGTACAGCAGCAGTTAATGGAACCAGTTTCCAGTAAGTCTGTTTCTGTATTTTGTCCTTTCAAGGTCAGACCAGATCCACTATCGTCAGCTACCTCAGTTTCATTACACACACACACACACACACACATGCACACGCACATGCACACGCACACGCACACGCACACGCACACGCACACGCACACGCACACGCACACGCACACACAAACACACTCTCTGAGCCAACACCCCCTTGGAGGCAGAGTAAGAGCTGCTGTTTTCAGTTTAAAAGCTATCAAAACACTGCTTTGAAGACTGAATTTCTTTGTGTGTGTTTGTGTGTGTGTGTGTGTGTGTGTGTCACAGTAGGCCACAGAGAAGCTGTTTTGTATGTGAAAGTGAAGCTGTTTTCTGCTTCAGGGCTTCAGCCAGTCACATTGAGTGGGAGGTGTGTGTCTGTGTATTAATGTGTCTTTGTGTATATGTCTGTGTGTGTCTGTGTGTGTGTGTGTGTACACAGCGAACAGCTGTTCAGAGTGTTTTAGGCCTGCTGGTGACACGAGCTCTCCCACACACACAGACACACACCATGATGTATATTTATGTGTGGGTAAACAGTCAGAGGAAAGTTTCCACCTTTAGGCTGGTAAATATTTAAATGTAATTTTCAGCCAGCTGTGAATCAAAGTGTGTGTGTGTGTGTGTGTGTGTGTGTGTGTGTTCTGCTGTCTTTTGTGTATTAATAAAAAACAAAACAAAACATGAGATTGACGCACATGTAGTGCAGGAACAAAATGATGGTTCTCATGTATCCTATTCCTGACTGAGCTGAACCCTGAGCCTGAACCCTGAGCCTGACCTCACACCTGAGTCTCAACATGCTGCTACAGTATCACTCTGCTGTTTCACTTCCTGTGCATCAGCTCCAGAAATCCACTTAGAAACCAGAGAAACAGAAGCTGCAGAACCTCATCGAGAATCTTCCTGTTTGGCGAGACACTACAGGCAAAAAACACAGTTTTTTCATGCACTGATCAATTTTGAGATTTTGGGCTATTATTCTTCCTTAACATGTATTCTTTCAGAAAAGTCAAAAGAAATGGTAGAAAATACACATCAAGGTGGATATTTTACTTCATTTTGTCTCTTTCGTAGATTTCTCCTAAATTCACCAAAAGTTAACAGCTATACTGTGACATACTGTGCTGTGTCTGTTGTCTGACCCATGTCATGTCAGGTATCATTGTAAAGCTCTCTCTCTCCTGAACAATGACGTAGGCTCCAAAAATTGTCATCTCCTCTGTATCTGCAACCAATCGTAAAAGTATGATTTACATTAACAATCTATGGAATTTTACAGTACAAGTTTTTAAAGGCCGTTTTCTCAAAATGAGTTTTTCCTCAGATTCTGAGCTAGAAATCTCCACTTCAGCAGCACTTACAGACACCAAACCTTCCAGTTTCATTTCTGTCTATATTCTGAAGGTTTTTACAGAGGGGATTGTTGATATATCATTCACAGCCTCATTTATACAACATTTTATTCCTAAAAACACGGCAAACTGAATTTTTTAGGGCTGGTGACAGTATTTTCTCATTTACAGAGTGATAAAAAGAGAAATCCAAAATCCCCTCTGTAAAAACTTCTGACTCTAATATGTCAACAAAATAAAACAAGAATTTTGAAAGGGGCTTCATCCATTGTTCAGATTTCTGTTCTGAAAATGTATGCAAATTTGTGCATATTTCATCAGATATTGCCTCATTTACATATTTAAACATACAATTTGACAAAACCTGTAATACAAAAAATATTTGTCTTAATGTAAGTGATAAACTTGGGAAGTTTCATGGTGATATGTGCTATTAAATTTTTTTTACCCTATTCACCTGTAGTGTCTCCCCTTAAGTTTCCTTCAGAATCTCAGTGATCCGGTCATGAGCATAATGATATTAATGATACATAGCCTACGTAATGATACACTGCAGACAGGAGGATCACAGCTGACTCCAGTGATCTGACAACAGGTGAACTGATACAGGATTAAAACTGAACCAATAACACAGAGAAATTAAGATGTAATTCCAAGGGGACTTTTTCTTTAAAACAAAAAAAAAGCTGTGTACATGTTATTAAACCTGTCCCATCAGTGTCCTCTACCATCTGTGTAAGTGTGTCTGTTGTGTCTGTCCATCCCGGTTGTGTTTTGTCTGACCTGTTAGCTGCTTGTCGCCAGCTGCCGGGGCGATGCGAATGTAGGGCGTGGTGAGCTGAGTGACGATTATAGCAGCTATTGATCCAGGAAGGCATGCAGAGAGGGAGAGACAGGTAAACAGAGAGAGACAGGTAAACAGAGAGAGAGAGAGAGAGAGACAGGCTGCAGCAGAGGTTTTGTCCTGAAGCAGAAATATTAGTATCATGCAGCATCGCCCTGCTCTCCTGACAGAGAAAACACATCACAACATCATTGGTACCAGTGCTGAAAGGGTAATCCTAATATGTATGTTGCTCTCAGGTAAAGAGAATGGAAATCTACTTATCATTTTTTAATAATTGTTTATTGTTTGTGATTATTTTCTGTCAATTTAGGACTTGATAACAGGAGAGGATGACATCACAGACAGTGGGGGAAGGAAGGGGGAACTCGTCTGAACAAACTGTTTAAATTGTCCTCACTCTTTACTTTTAACCTTTCCCTGAAAGAAGGACATTTTTGTTATTTTAAAGCACAGTTCAGTTTCTGAGAGTCTCTGGGAGCTTTAGGAACCACATCCCAAAGCTCCCAGAGACTCACAACTGAACTGTGCTCTTCAAAGTGAAAAGGTTCAAATCAGATGATCAGACTCTCCTGCTAACAACTCCACACTCTCCACATTGAAATTGTTCTGATTGGTGGCTTACTACTGGAGCTCGTTGTGATTGGTGGGCTACCAGATGCTGCCTTTTCAGACAGAAGGACAGGAAGCTGGTTTCAGTTGCAGCTCTATTTTAAATGTTAGTTCTTGGCATTTCTGACAGCAGAGCTCAGGTTCAGGTTTTTGTCAGCAAACAGCAAGGTGACTGTCTAATTATCAGACTGCAGCTGTTCAGATAATTAACTTTATTAGTTGAGAACAAATAATTATTCACAATAATCTACAAGATGAAGAAGAAGACATTAATAAAACTGTTTCTATCTTTATAACATCTCACCTGTTTGGTATAAATAATGAACAATCCTATCTGATTATGTGCTTGATTAGAGAGTTCACATCAATAAATCATATTTAATGTATTATTTTCTGCTGATAAACACATACATTGATAAATGTGAGTAAAACCTGTGACCTACAGGAGTCTCAGTCAGATAATTAACTCTGACCTCTTCATTACGTCAGAGGAGTAGTTTAGCTGATTATCTTATTATTGATTAGGCTATTTGTTAATATTAGAGCATCGCAGGAAGAGTTAAGAGGCTTAATCAATAAATAATAAATAAAATCTTTAAAAACCTACATAAAGATTAATGTTTAATGTTCAAATGGAGCTTATGAATATTAAATAAGGATAAAGTGTTGTCCCATTTACTGACATTATCTTTAATTAATGTTGTATTATCTATTACGGGTATCAACGACTGTGGGGATTTACAGGAGAGCAGTTCAAAACACAGACCTGAAAGAGAAGCTTGTCAATCAGTTAATCAATTAATCAAGACATTAGTAGGTCATCCACAATCAGCTGCAGACAGAAGAGTTAGAAGAACAGAACAGCTTTTCTTCATAAAATCCACGTGGAGCTGTTATCATAGCAACAAGTCCTTAAACGCAGCAGTGCAGTTTACTGACAGTGAGCTGGATCAGGGCCAAGAGGGTTCAGACTGAACTGTTACAGTCTGAGGTGGTAACGACCAGGAGGCGATGACCCTGATACTCATTAGTAACAGACATCAGTCTTAAAAACACACTGTTAATCAACCTCAACCATCTTCAATTGAAGATTAAAGGGATAGTTCACCCAAAATTGAAATTGAAATCACCCTCATGTTGACTAAGGGCTGGGAGAAGTTTCAGAGTCCTCCGTGGCTTCTCAGAGTTACAGGGGGTCTCGGCATAGCAGTGCATGTCCATATAACGGTTGCAAATGGATACCAACTGTCTTCGTAACAAAAAGACACACCAAAAAACATCCAAATACCTCCATGCTGCTTGTATGTAATGTCCGTCTTGTATTGAAGCCCTGAAATGCGAAATTGTCCCGAAAAAAAAAAAAGGCCTATATTTCAAGCTTGTTTGTAGGGGAAGCTCCTCTTCCCGGGTCGTCCAATTTGGACAAACCAGGGTCTGTCCTCTTCCCGGTTCGTCCAAATTTGACGAACTGGGAAGAGGAGCTTCGAGAAGCTTCCGCTACAAAACAATCTTGAAAATAGACTTATTTTTTTCGGAACAATTTCGCATTTCGGGGCTTCAATACAAGACGGACATTACATACGAGCAGCATGGAGGTATTTGGATGTTTTTTGGTGTGTCTTTTTGTTACGAAGACAATTGGTATCCATTTGCAACCGTTATATGGACATGCACTGCTACGCCGAGACCCCCTGTAACTCAGAGAAGCCACAGAGGGCTCTGAAACTTCTCCCAGCCCTTAGTCTAAATGAGGGTGAGTAGATGAGTGAAGTTTAAATTCTGGGTGAACTATCCCTTTAACAGGACAATTTCATCCTGATAACATCATGTTAGTTTGGATTAGTTGACCTGATAAGGATGTGGTCCAGGACTTGGACTCAGTGGGACTGGCTCTGGATGTGTGTAGACCTGATCATTCCAGCAATTGCTGCGTTTCCTCTGTTCAACGGCCCAGTTTACATTCAGCAGATGTTCAGCTCTCTTTTACATTCACATCAGCTCCACTCACTGTGGGTGTTGACATGGCAATAGAGTGGGGGGGTGGGGGGGTAGATCTATCTGGGTGCTGCAGCATGACTGACAGGTGTCTGGGGACCAACACAACCAATCAGCATTTGGTGTCATTAGCCACTAGAACTGTGCTCCAGTAAAAGCTGATTAAAGCCAGAGCAGACAATTACTGTGTGTGTGTGTGTGTGTGTGTGTGTGTGTGTCATAATCCTGAATGTTCATCAGGGGAGATAGTGGTGTTTTAGCTTGTTTAGCTGGGGTGCTAAACAGCTCTCTGGACGACCACTGAGGCCCGGTCATTAGCCTGGTGTTAGCCTAGCTAGCATAAGCGTAGCGCTGAGCTGAGTGTGTCATGTGTCCACGTCTCTGCGGAGGACATCAGCTCGTCCTGTTACTGGAGGATGGGGTTGCACAAAAGGTGTCAGGAGCTAGCAGCCATCTGTTATATGGCCATTATACGTCTGGATGGGACCAGCATGCTAACCATTAGCTTAGTGCTCCAACAGTTAACTGCCATATGTGTCCCATTACTCAGAATGGACTGGCTGCTGCCTGGCTAGCTAGCAGCTATTATTGAGTCCAGAGCTCAGGGCTCAAGCAGCGACCCATTTGCTTCAAAAATAGACTCTGCAGCTTTAAAAATTATTCATCTTTTGAAATATCAGTTCTCGACATCTTTTTCACGTCTTTTAAAATTAATTTATACACGGAAAAATGTTTCATTTTCTTGAATAAACCTTTGAACAGGAAATGATGCAGGCTATTTGAGCAACAGTGCTCATTAACTTTCAAAATAAAAGAGTGTGAAACTTTCAAAATAAAAGAGAACAAAACGTGTCATAGAAAATAATGGAGACCAAATAAACAAAACCCTTTTACAAATTTAAATATAAAAAAAAAAAACATTTTCTTACCTTTAGTTGCCACTCGCACACAGTCAATCTTTGTTTCCTGTTAGAGAGAGAAGCAAATTAGTTTCCTGACAACACCAACACTGACATATTAGCTGTCACAGTTGCTCCAAGAACACCATACACACAAACGCACACGCATATACAAACATTTATTGTAAACAGAAATTCTAATGATGCTCTGGCAACAAGTGGCAGCCAGACCTCAGCTCATAGTTTTTTTTGCTGTAGTATAGTCTTGTATTTGTTGATTTACGTCTTATTCTGTGTTTTTTTCATCCATCCATCCGTCCATCCATCCGTCCATCCGTCCATCCATCCATCCATCCATCCATCCATCCATCCATCAGAGCAGACAGAAGGCAAATGGCTGTGGATCAGTGCCTGCTCTGGCATTAACACACACATATCTACACACACACACACACACAGTGCAGACAGCACTAGCAGCAGCAGCAGCAGCAGCAGCAACGGTGGTGATGGCGTGTCTCTGTGGTGTGGTGACAGTAAAAAGCACTACTGTTACTGCAATATTCAAGACACTCATCAATTAAATCTCCCAGTGTCAATAATTAACACACAGCACAATACGATCTCCATGTGTGTAAGAGCGAACAATTATCACACACATGCACACACACACACATACATACAGCCAATTAGTGTCACTGGCTGCTAAACCTGTCTTCACTCCACTTAAACTGTGTACGTGTGTGTGAGTGTGTGTGTGTGTGTGTGTGTGTGTGTGTGACCTCCCTGTCTCTCTTGCTTCTCTGATTTTTTATGACAGAAAAAGATGTGAAAGCGTCGTTATAAACAGACGAGTGTCTCTGTGATGTCGAGCTCTGCTGCACACTGTGACTAAATATCTCCACTCCAGCCTTCCCTTTAAACTCAGCTCACCAACTGTTTCCTGTCTGATTAACAAACTGTTTCTCTACACCACATGTATTCAGCTGATGGACCATATGCAGGTAATTTAACGTTACCACACAAACCCAACACATACTGTATATTCTTGGATTGAAGTGTACCTCTGATGTCCATGGTGAATAAATATCTACTGAGAAACCAGAAAACAAAGATGCAACATCTAACTGCAGAATCTCCCCATACGTAGCTGACTCCTTGACCTCCACATGTTCATTAAAAGACACCAACATCAGGTCGTCACACTCCCAGAGCTCTACTCTTTAACTGTGTAAGTGTAACATCCACACAGAAAGGTCAGCTCTGCCTCAGCCACTGGAACATCCACTCCCACCAACCTGAACTGACTAAACTTAATGAAAGTGCTGTAAGACAGACTACTGGTATGTGACTGTTAGGAAGTAAGACGATGTAATGTACAATATATAATCATTTTAAAATTATTTTAAAAAGATAGATCAATGTGGTCATGTTTACTATGGTAACTACTGTAGTTAACTAGTGATCCACAGTGTAATCAGATCATGAGATGATGCGCTTTATGCACAGCTCTACTACTTCCTGAAATAAGCCAGCTCGTTTATTTCCTGTCTTACATTACTGGACCAACTGATTAATCCAGGTGTGTCTGACCATTGTTGTGAGGTGAGACACACCTGGATTAATCAATTGGTCCAATAATGTAAGACAGGAAATAAACGAGCTGGCTTATTTCAGGAAGTAGTGGAGCTGTGCATAAAGCCTATTGTATAGGGTCCCTACAATTTAAGGCAAGTTAAATTCTAGACTTTTTAAGACTTTTTTAATGCCACTTGAAATGAAATTTGAGACAGCGATGTAGCTGGGTTGCAGCGTCATCTCCATGTGTGTTTGTTGACAACAGAACAGCTGTAGTGAGAACGTGAGGCTGAGATTATAAACTAAAAAGGACATTTTTAAGACTTTTAAAAGATTGAAGACATTTTAATGCCAGTGTTTTTAGATTAATGAATTCAATGCATTTTAAGACTTTTTTTATTTATTTATTTATTTATTATATATTTTTAGGGGCTTTTTGCCTTTAATTGACAGGATAGTTCAGAGAGAGACAGGAAATGGGAGGCAGAGAGAGGGGGAATGACACGCAGGATAGGACCGCTCAGCGCGGGATTCGAACCGGGGTTGCCTACAGTGAGGACTATAGCCTCAACACATGGGGCGGGTGCTCTACCAACTGAGCTAAACACTGCCCCGCATTTTAAGACTTTTTAAGGATCTGCGGGAACCCTGTTGTACCTGTGGACATGTGAACTCACCCCATTAGCCGTGCTGACAGCCTGGTAGTAGATCCCATAACTCTTATGAGGCAGCAGAGGAGCGTTCCAGTAACCATTGTAGGTCCTGTTATCGCCTGCACAGCACACACACAGAAATAGATAAACAGGTGTGCAAGTTAAAAGATGAACAGGTTAACATGTATACAATAAGGTCAACTAACTGATCACATAGCTTCTAGTGGTCAGAATATCACTCTAGCTCTATCAGACACAGTCTCCATCCACACGAACAGGAAGCTGACTACACTGAAAAAAGTGAAACCACTGTGTCATTCCTTTAAAGTGTATTTTTAAATTGGTCTAATGAAAAATTATGGGTTCATGTTTAAACCTGATATTTTCAGTTTGCTTCAAAGCAAATGTCACTACCTGTGGACAAAATTAAAAAAAACACTTCCACTCAAATGGTATTTTCACTTCAAACCAAACGTTTTCCTGTCACGTGACCATGTGACGTCACGCCAAGCCGCTCTTTTCGACGTTGAAGTCCGCCATGTTTGTTTCCTCGCATCAAGTGCGGAGGGCAAGAGTGGACTGTCTGTCCTGTGTGGAAACTCCTTAAAACAAGGTAAGAATTCAAAACTGTGCTGTTTTAATGCAACACGCGCTTTCCGTGTACATTTATGGTCAGTGGCAGAGTGAACAACTGACATTATCTTAAAGACTGGCTTTGAATTTTGTGCACTACGCACATGCTAGCTAAACGAGGTCGGTTGCCGAAACATTAGCAACAACTACGTAGTTCTTGTTGCGTCGTGTTGTGTTTAACAAGTGCTAAGTTAAAGTTGTTAATATTATTGTGAAGTCGCGTTATGAAAGAATAACCGTAAATTATTGTGATAAGGCTTGAATAAGGTCAACTAGAAATGGGAGCCACTTTTTTTTTTTTTTTTTTTTTTTTTTCCAGGTGGGCTGCAGTCAGGTCCACACCGCAGACACACACGTAGTGCTGTATCTGCAGCCGAGTGAGAGGCGAAGACCGTGAAGCTCCAGTCCGCGGTGTAGGGTAAGTTGTGATAATACTTGAATATGGTAAACTATAAACGGGAGTGGGTTTTTTTTTTCTTTCCCCCACGTGGGCTGCACACACACACTGCTGTCTCTGCAGCAGAGTGGGGCAGAGACGGTGAAACTCCGCGGTGGGTTAGAGGCATGTCAAGTAATTGTGATTTGCCATGGTCAATCTATACATTTTGTAGGTGTGTGAACGCAGGTAGCTCCAGCAGGAGGGGGGAGGGGGAGGGGGAGCGGAGAAAGAGTGTGATTTTGTGAGGGAGTTCATTGAAAGTTTACTGTTATGATGCCGTGTTCGGTGCTTCTTAATTAATTGCCGTCGTTGGTAAACAAACACACATGGCTTGATGCGCTACCGAATTTCACAACTGTGAGATGATTGGCTGTTTGCCTGTCAGGGAGCATTCAGGGATATGATTGGCTGTTTGAATGCTAGGCAGGGAGCACTTGTGGGACTGTTTGTTACATGATTGGCTGATAAGCAGTTTATGAATGGGACATATTTGAAGCCATACCCCCCCCCAAAATAAAATGGTGTGCAGAGTAAATAAATTGCAGACAATATTTTTATTCATTCAGTGTGACCCAGTATCAAAGGATCCACAGAAGAGTAAGGGTTTATAATTCCATTCTCTCATCTGTCAGTATAATCCAGTATAGTACAATACCAGAATGCCTAAGGTCTAATAAATTGGAGTCTGTAGTGACAATCATGGACAATACTAACTGTCCCAACAAAAAACTAAATGTGAAATCTTCCATTTCTGTTACAGGTTTGCTCCTGAAAAGTTTGCAGTTGGTAAGTCCGTAAATGAACAACTGTGGAAATTATTTTATTGGATGTTTAAGTGACATTAGTGTCATTTTTTTATTTGTTATATTTCACTAATTGCAAACAGAAATAACTTCAGTTTCATCAGACAATAACAATAAAAAAGGAAAACAATTTAATACAGTTTTAAATAATGTTAAAAAGGGAAGTAAAATGTAAGTTAAAAGATTGATTGCAGCTATTGTGGCAAGAAATAAATCATAGTTTTTTATGTCTCATACACTATGGCCATGCACTTACACCAGCTGTTGAATTAGCAATAGTGGTGTCTGCAGATTTTCAGGATGGTGTGATTAATTCATAAGATTTACATTTCAATACTAGTTTTAAAATACAAAAAAAAAAAAAAAAGTTTCAAAATACTCTGAATTAATATAATGAAATGAATAACTACTAGCTTTTAGGGGTGTTGCTTTCCTTCTGAAGAAGTAACTTGATAACAAACAAAACTGCTTTGTTAGATTAAATGCAAATGAACCATCTACCATGTGGCATTTTACTAATTGCATTAAGTGTTAAATGGGTAAGATGGGTCTTCTTTTTCTTTTCTAGTCTTCCAATGAATGTGGAAATGCAAAGACTGTGGCGCCTGTGTCTCACGAAGATCTGAGCTTCTTAAACATTACAAGCTTGAGCACAGACATTATGGACGCTACCACTCCTACCCATGCATCCATTTAAACTGCCCATGTACCTGCAAAACTTGGAAGGCACTTTTGACCCACTTGTCAAGATCTCATCAGCCATCATCACAAACTGACTTGACCACATTTAAATGTCTCTTATGCCACATCAATGAACGTTCAACTTTAACAGACTATTTTCAACATATAGCTCAGCATCTGAAAAACAGTGAAACAGTTGATTGTGTGTTTAAGGGTTGTTCGTACAGAACAAATATTTATGGCTCATTTAGAACTCACAGAAGCAGAAATCATAAGAATTACACAGTAAATGACTTAAAGCCTGAAATACTTGTGAAACAAGGGTCAAGCGGAGGTCTTTCGGTCGAAAGCCATGACAGTGTCCAGATTGATATTGAGCCCTCAGACGCAAGTAGAGAGGACCTGGATGATTCAAGTTTTGATGTAAATGATTTGGCACATAATACAGATGATTTGGCACATAATGCAGAGCTCAAAGTTGCTTCACTCTTACTGAAGCTTGAACATATATATCTTGTTTCCAGTGTTGCTGTTGATGAACTTTTACAAGAGTTTAACTATTTACTTGGCACTGCTTCTGTACCCCTTGTCCATCAAAACATATCTCAGCACTTACAGAATGAAAAATATCAAGTAGATGAGATTGTTGTGCAAGAACTAGCATCTACTATTTGTAAGTCAAATCCAATTACAGCAGCTTTTGGTAGTCGTGGCCCACTTTCCACTGCCTGGAAGCGAAAGACATACTACAAAAAACATTTTAAAACTGTAGAACCCACAGAATTTGTTCTTGATTCCCAAAACAAAAAATCATTTCAATACATCTCTATACTAAAATCTTTACAGCAGATCCTAAGTTGTCAAACTTTTTTAGATTTATCAATCAATTTGAAATCTCCCCATCAAATTCAGTCCGATAAAATTCAGTATAGATGCTTTTATGATGGTAGTAAGTATAAAGAAAATTTGCAGTTGTCAAAAGATTGTGCCATTTCACTTACATTATACATTGATGACTTTGAAATCTGCAACCCCCTAGGAACTTCAAGAAAAAAACATAAAATCTGTGGGGTATATTGGACATTGGGGAACTTACCTGCTAGTTTTCACTCATCACTGTCTAATATATATTTAGCTGCACTTATTCGTAGTGAGGATGTTAAGTGCTATGGTTTTGAGAGTGTACTGAAGCCATTAATAGATGATCTCATTACCTTACAACAAGAAGGACTGTTTATTGCCAAGTTGGGGAAAACTGTGAAAGGGTTTGTTCATTGTGTAGTGGCAGACAACCTCGGGGCGCACAGTTTGGCAGGGTTTGTGGAAAACTTTTCAGGTAAATATGTTTGCAGGTTCTGTACAGCGGAAAATGTAGACATTCAAACAACAGAGGTCAGGTCTGGAGCATTTTGTTTAAGAAGCGAGGAAATTCATACTTCTCATCTTAAAGCTATTGAAGAAAATTCATTGGATTGTCATTTTGGTGTAAAAAGAAAGTGTGTTCTGTCAGAAAATCTGCCATATTTCAGTGTGACAGAGAGTTTTCCCCCAGATATAGCTCATGATCTGTTTGAAGGAATTATTCCTGTTGAGATTGCTCTTTGTCTTACTGTGCTAATTTCCAAAAAATATTTTACATTAGCAAATTTGAATGAAGCAATAACAACATTTCCATTCAAGTGGACTGATAAAACAAACCGCCCCCATCTTGTGCCCCTCACCTATGCTACAAAAAGAACGATTGGAGGGAATGCACATGAGAATTGGAGCCTGTTGAGATTTCTTCCTCTCTTGATTGGAGCCAGAGTTCCTTCAAACGAACCAGCCTGGCAGGTCCTGTGTGATTTAAAGGACATAGTAGAACTTGCTGTTGCACCTCTTCATACTGAGGACTCCATTTCTTATCTAGACTTCAAGATATCTGAACACAGGGCAGTATTCCAAGAGGTTTTCCCCCACGAAAGAATACGGCCCAAACTTCATTTTCTCGAGCATTACCCCCAGTTGATTCGCCAGTTTGGCCCCCTTGTTGCACTATGGACTATGAGATACGAAGCCAAACATAGCTTTTTCAAAAGAGTAATCCGTCATACGAACTGTTATAAAAATGTATTGTGTTCATTAGCCCAGAGGCACCAATTTCAGACTGCATATAATCTGCACATGTCTGAATTTGCTAAACCATCTTTGGAGGTTACTGACATTTCAACACTTTCCCTTGATGTTATCAATCAGGATATTGCACTAGCAGTCAAAGAGAAACACCCACATATGGACACTGTGAACCTTGCAAAAAATGTATCCTACAACGGCTATAACTACAGGACTGGAATGGTGGTAGCCCATGGGTCTCTGGCTGGACTTCCAGAGTTTTGTGAAATAGTTCATATGATTGTTCTACAAGAGACACTAATTTTCATCATCAAAAAATTGGATGCCTGGTACCTGGAGCATTATCGAGCTTATGACTTGGTCATATCCGCCAATAAACAACTACAGCTTGTTGGGGTGCAAGAACTGACTGATCTCTACCCTCTGGCTCACTACATGGTTGGCGGACGGCGCATCATCTCTCTGAAGAGATACATACATGCATAAGGTCGTATATGAATGGGTGTAGGTTTGGAAAAGTAGAATTCTTTAAAAGTAGCTTTTTGTTTTATCAGTCTGTTTAATTTTCAGAAAAAATACATGCAATTTGCCAAGAATGTCCCGTTATTTTCACCAGAATTGTAAATTAGATCTATGTTGTGGCCAATTATGTACTTCAACTAATACTACTATTTTTTATTCTTGTTTTTACTAGATACTTCTGGATGCCTGGTATCTGGAGCACCATCGAGCATATCTGCCACTAAACAACTTCAGCTTGTTGGGGTGCGAACTGACTGATCCCTACCCTCTGGCTCACTACATGGTTGGTGGACGGCACATCATCTCTCTGAGGAGATACATATAAGGTTGTATATGAATGTGTGTAGGTTTAGAAATTCAGAAAAATTACATACAGTTTGCCAAGAATGTCCCTTTTATTTTTTTTCTTGTTTTTACTAGATACTTTTGGGTGGACTGACACAATGGAGAGAAGGCCAGCTAAGCTGAGGGTTATCTTGAATCCTGATGACACCAGGAAGCTAATTCTGCCTGGTGGTATTCCAGAGACAGTGGAGGAACTCATCAATCAAGTGAGGGAAGTGTGTGGATTAAATTGCAATGTTAGATTGCAGTACCAAGACAGAGACTTTGGAGATGCACTAGTGAACTTGACATCGACTGCCGAACTTGAAGATTTTGCAACTATCAAGGTCATTCCACTAACTGATGATGACCAAACCATCCCTGTCTGTGATGATTTGGTGTCCACTGAAACTGATGACACAGAGCTCCTGTCCTCACCCTCAAGCTCTGTCTCTACAAGAACCCGGTTGTGGCCAAGGGAGTTTCCCATCCCAATATTCTCCTATGACACTGAGCTCCAGTTAGAGAAGGGAAATGCAGTGTACATCTCCTCCAAGACACCATTGACTCCAAGTCCTAAGACAATATCAGACATTCTGAGAAAGGTAGCTGAAGAGATTTACAAGTACAAACCGTACCCAACAGATGCTGACTTTAGCGACGTAGCAGAAGCGCTAATTAAGAAGCATCCATGCCTCTATGAACCTGGTTCATACAATGGTTGCTACGGATGGAAACAGAGGCTGAAGACAAAAATGGGCAACTACCGTACTCAGCTGAAGGGCATTGGATGTGCTGAATTACTTGCAAATTCGCTGAAATCCAAAGCTCCAGAGGATGCATTGCCTGCAAAAAAAGTCAAGAGACCTAGGAGAGGAGAAGCCAACCACATACCTGACATTCCAACTGGAGAGACCTCAGATAATTTGGAAGATGAAAGACTGTCACTTTTGACAGAAGTGAAGAAGCGAAACAATCGTGCAGTGATAAAGAACAAAATGGACAAGACCTTTTCACTGCGAAGACAGGAAATTGTGGCAAAGGAATCAGGAGTGGAGGAGGTGAAAGAGAGATGGCCTGCATTGTTTACAGTGGATGAGGTAATTCATTCTTTCAATCAATAGCAATAGGTCAGTGGTGGCCTGTAAATTAAATTATATATCTCCTATTATATGAAACCTGTGAAAAAAAATTAGCCAAAGCAGTCACAAAAATGTCGCAAAAGATATTACAGCACAGAGTCTTAATGCAATATCTAATGTCATAACTTACATATGTGATATTTTATTTTATAAAGATCAATGCTGAATTCACAAGGATCACTACTGTTCCACTTCAACCACGATTCCTGGCCTCCTTGGACAAGCACCACAGCAAGCTGATTGAGATCATCAGGAACAAGGGAGGAGCTGTCAGGGAGAAGACCCGGGATGTGCTTAAAGTTCTTGATCAGGTGTGTACTTACTGTAATACTGCAAAACTCACCTTACATCACACAAATAGTAACATTGTAAATAGAAGCAATTGTGTTAATGTGTCATATTGTCATCACATTTGATTGTGGAGTTGTATTACATGTTGTAAGAAGCACAATGTGCATCTTGACGTTTGCGCAAATCATTTGTTTGATTACTGGACAATTACTGTAAGTCTAAGCTCCCATTGATGCATTTTCATGTTTGCATCTTCAGTCAAGTTGCACAGTTCAACAGCATGATTTTTCATTGTTTATGTTTGCACTTACCTAGAGCCTTGATGTAAGCCTAAGGAGAGAGTGTCTGCTGAAGTGCCTCATCCCTTACCTTGGAGAAGATGTACAAAAACTCATCAAGGAGTTTCTGGTAAGAAGTTTTGCATTATTCTATTAAGCTTCAATCCTAACTGAAGTATGTATCAACAAATATTAGTCAAAAAGGTGAGTTATAAGGTCCAAAAGCGCCATCTGCTGGTCAGCAAACAAGTGCTCTCAAAGTGCACATCTGCTCCCCATGGAGCAATTAACAGATGAGTTGACTGACTAAACACACAAGCCATTCATCATAATCTCATAATCGTAAAACTATGCAATGATAACAAATATTTGTATCTATCACTGAAGAAATACAAGTATGTAATTTAATGAGATGCAACACAATAAACACAATGTAAGTACAGCAGAAATGGTACTACAGCAGAAATGGTACTTCTTTATTCACCTGACACTCAGAGTATCACAAGAGCACCCTTCCAAGGGAAAATATCTATATTCACAGGCAGAAACTATGAGTAACTGTCCACTAAAAGTTTGCTACAGATGAGAGAAAAGGTCTTTTGGTCTTCTGATGTATGATTAAATCACTCCCTGCTACACAAAAGGGAGACAAACTTGTGCGCATACATACAGAGTAGCCTTTTATACAATAAATGTCTTGTCTTTTTTCAGGTTGGTGAGGAGGATGACGCCGAAAGAGAGCTTCAACAGTGCACAATGGCTGTGTTTGTCATCAGAGAGGAGGAGGATCCACTAAAGCCACCACGTGACGTAGGCATCATCATTGAAGGTGTGGAGGTGCTTAATGAACTGCCATCAGTTGCACATGGTTGTGCCCTCTTATTTGGCCTCATATATGCTCTAAACTTGAGCTATCCAGGTGAGCTCAAACACACTTTCGATGCACTGCAGAAAATATTCATGGAGATAGAGCCAAAGAAAATGACACGCAGAGTGTGCAGTCTCAGTGTCAAGCTCTAAATATGGGGTTGCTCAAAGAAAGACATTTGGATACAGGATGTTGATCTGTTTTAAGTGCTTGTATTCAAATACATCCCAGGATCATGTTAGGGGTCCTTATAAGTAAGAGAAAAAACAGCTTTGATTCAAAACAGGCTTTCATTTCTGGTATTCTCTGTAACAGAATTCTTTCTGTTGTATAAATATTGTGGCGCTGATATTAACATTGAAAATGTTGAATGATGCTAAATTCAGAATGATCAGCAAGAGCACTAGTAATGGTTCCTTTTTTTTCTTGAACTGCCTTTGTTCATAATTGCATCCATAGCAACTGTGTGTATCCTTGGTTTATTTTTTGTGACTTCCTTGCATTTATAATGGTTGAAAATAATGATATTCATACCTTTTTGTCAAAGGATAGCAAAGATTTTATTAGATAGACTGTTAAACTCTATCTCTGTTAAGTCTTAACTTAATGGCTGTTCCCTTGCATCTCAAGTTTTAAAGAAGAGTGCAACCAGTTATACATGTTAAGATACACATGTAAATTGATGTTTTTCATATGGTTTAAAAAGTAACATGATGAAAAGACCAAATTTTATTTTATTTTACACACAAGTTTTGTTTTTTATGTGTAAAACGCATACTTTCCTGGCTGCTGATTGCGAGTTTGAGGTGATGCCTATTTCTAAGTCATCAAAAATAAATGGTCTTTTGAAGAGAATTTTCCTGTTTAAGTTTTCTCTTAAGTTAATCAGTTCCGTGAATTCTAGTCCTATATTATAGGGAATTAAATTTTGTTTATGGTGATATATCAGTTTTTAAAAAGGCAAAAAATTTCATTGTATATCTAAGTAAGTAATACTTTGGCTTGTGACTAAAGAAAATATATTGATTATGGTATAATTAAAAAAATACTTTGGACTGAATCAGAAATTTAACTTGAGAAAAATTAAAAAAATTGCGTGTAACAGAATTACAGCAATTCAATTAGTTTAATCCAAAGTAAATTTTATAATTGGATGTAATGGAAAATATTAGGTTTTCCCAAATTAAAAAAATTGCGTGTAACAGAATTACAGCAATTCAATTAGTTTAATCCAAAGTAAATTTTATAATTGGATGTAATGGTAAATATTAGGTTTTCCCAAATTAAAAAAATAAGTTGTAAAAGAGTAAAAAAAATAGTTTATGGTCTTTGTATGAATAATGTTTTTACTTTGATTGAAAGCAAATTTTTTGCTTTGTCTTAAAATACAAAATTTATTTACATTAAATCAAAATTTACATGTTCAACCAAATCATAAATTTAATTTGTGAAAAACTAATAAATTTAGGTGTAACAAATTACAGTAATTTTTTTAAGTTGATCCAAAGTCTCACTTTTTTCAGTGTATCTACCCTGCAGGTGATTTGTTGCAAAATAAAACCACAAAAAAACAAAATAAAGAAAAGCTAATTAAGCGATTAAAAAGCAATTTAACTTAACAGCAAATGTTCACAAATGAACAAACTAATTCAACTCACTATCTGATGAGTAATTAACACAGGTCACACAAGGTAAACTAATCGCACTACCAAACTAGTTAGCAGAGAAGCTAACAGCTGGATGACTCACCGACACAGAAGGGCATGGGCGTTCTCAGCTCGCTCATTGGCAGCTCTGCACTGAAGTAATACTGAGAGTTGAGCAGCGTGGCGTTCTGGAAGTGAATGGGCACCGGGTAGCAGCGGAGGATCTCTGCAGTACCTCTCCTCTGCCTGCGGGGGCGCTCCTCCTCCACAACCACCTGGTACTTGCTGCAGACAGAGGACAGAAGACGGAGAACGTCACGTCAAGTGTTTCAGTTATTAATTGGTAATAAGAAATATCATGAGTGACGATGACATCATATCATCATAAATACTGACATCGATATGTTTAAAGGGATAGTAGCATTTTTTTAAAGTGGGGTTGTATGATCTACAAATAGCCCTTAAGTACTTTAATTGCAGTAGAAGACTCTCTGCACTCCTCCCGTTAGCAACGTCAGCCCATAGCCCTGCCCAGAGATTTACAACATACAGTTGTAAATCATACAGAGGAGTGTAGAGTCTTCTACTGCAATTAAAGTACTTAGGGGCTATTTGTAGATCATACAACCCCACTTTAAAAAAAATGCTACTATCCCTTTAAGATCCAAGCTTTTACAATTAATGTACAGTAGTTCAGCTCACAGCTCCTCCAGTCTGATATTTCAACATCCAGTTTTTAAATCAATCTACCTCCGTTGAAATTAACTACAGCAGTTCTTGAGGAATCTCCTTCAGGGTTGAGCTTACAAGTGTTGCTGGGAAATTTCTTCTTTAGGCATTTTTCAGCTATTTTAGACTATTCTGTTTTGTACTCTCGGCATTCACTCATTTGCTTCAGGAAATGCATTTCATAGTTCTTTTTTTTGCATCCAACTGCTCAGTTAAACTTTGTTCAGGAGAACAACATTTTCAGGAGATCCCTACTTTTTCCTATTATTCATAATTTTCAAGGCAAGACATGTATTTTGAAGGCTCTGGTAGGCAGCTCTACAGTACATACACTTACTTTGTAACTTCAAAATAAGAGTATCAACCAGGTAAGAGAGGCTACTGGAGGCTTGTCGTTGAGATTGTTGCAGAAGTCCTTTAAGATTTTTAATAAATTTTGGCCTTGCCTTTGGAAGAGTGACTGTGTTGAAGAATATTGGCTTGATTTCTATTCACATACAACCCTTACACATAAAATCACACTCCTGTTCCTCTCACCCATCTGTTGGTTCATTATTCAGCACCACAGAAAGGTCAGCTCTGCCTCTCCTCCACTCCATCACTCTCTCCTTCATTTTTATTAACTCTCTGTCTCTGTATGTAGGGGCTGTAACTTTGTAGGAGTCTGACATTAAACTGATCATTCATTTCAGCCTGTCTACGAAGGCATTCAATCTTGTATGTGGGTAAAATACAGAAAGACACAAAACAAATGAAAATGTGACTGGACAGACTGGTAAGGAGGGCCGGCTCTGTGGTGGGCACAGAGCTGGACTGGACTGGACTGGCCACAGTGGTAGACCAGACAAGAACCTTGGACAATGCCCACCAGCCTCTGCTCAGTGTGTTTGATGTCCTTGTCCTTAAATGATTTCCTTCAAAGGGAAGGGTTTCAGTCTGTTAGAAGAGCACAAAGCTGAAACTCAATTAAAATATACTTAAACTGCTGGAAATAGGTAACCTGCTAAAGCACTGCCGTTATCTGCTGAAACTGCTGAAAATACTGACGCTGCTGTAACTCTGCTGAAACTACCGAACCTGCTGAAACTCTGCTGAAACTACTGAACCTCCTAAAGCACTGCTGTAACTGAAACTACTGAACCTCCTGAAGCACTGCTCTGCTGAAACTACTGAACCTGCTGAAATTCTGCTGAAACTACTGAACCTCCTAAAGCACTGCTGTAACTCTGCTGAAACTACTGAACCTCCTAAAGCACTGCTGTAACTCTGCTGAAACTACTGAACCTCCTAAAGCACTGCTGAAACTCTACTGAAACTACTGAACCTCCTAAAGCACTGCTGTAACTCTGCTGTAACTGAAACTACTGAACCTCCTGAAGCACTGCTGTAACTGAAACTACTGAACATCCCAAAGCACTGCTGTAACTGAAACTACTGAACCTCCTGAAAAACTGCTGTAACTCTGCTGAAACTACTGAACCTCCTAAAGCACTGCTGTAACTCTGCTGAAACTACTGAACCTCCTAAAGCACTGCTGTAACTCTGCTGAAACTACTGAACCTCCTGAAGCACTGCTGTAACTGAAACTACTGAACCTCCTGAAGCACTGCTGTAACTGAAACTACTGAACCTCCTAAAGCACTGCTGTAACTCTGCTGAAACTACTGAACCTCCTAAAGCACTGCTGTAACTGAAACTAAGAAATTCAAGTGACACTAAGATAACTTTATCCACCCCTCTCCACTGAAACTATACTCTACTCTCTAAAAATCTCTTGTGACTCTTATGATGAAAAAAAATCCATCATCTCCATCAACTCTGGAGACTATCGATTCTACAGAAACTGGATATACACAGACTGAGACAGACTCTACTTGTGATTCTGTACTACAGACACATTACAGACACCACAACAACTTGAAGATCTATGAAAAATACACAGTCTCTGTAGAAAATGTTGGTGGTCTATAAAATAAAACAAACTCTACAGAATCCCAACTCCATAAAAAAAACTTTACAAGGTCAACAACAATTTTGCTGTTACAAACTGTTGTTAGACGACAAAGAACAGCAGAGGGACACTTTCAGTTTTCTACCACCAAGCGTCACAGTTCACACAGAAACACCTGCACTTGAACGCAACCCTTTTTGACTTTTCAATGGTGGTTGTGTCCTCAGGGACGTTGGAAACAATAGTTGTATTTTTCACAGGAACCAGGTTCAGGACAGAAGTCATATATCACCATACACACACACACACACACACACACACACACACACACACACACACACACACACTTGAGGGTGTGGAATGTGAAATTGCTGCATTGTCACATTTCCCGCTGGACAGGAAACTAAAGGAGGACAGGAAAGCACACACATAACATATACACATACGCACACACACAGGCACACACAGTCGCACACACTATAAAATCTGTTTAATTCCCACAAAAATGAAGAGAAAGACAGATTCAATCATCTCTTTTTCTTTCTCTTTCTTTCCTCCTCCTCTTTCTTCTTGTCCTCTCTCCTCCCCTTCACATCTGTCTCTCTCTTTCTTTCCTCTCTCTGTCTGTGACAAACCATCTCCAATCACATTTCTTCACGCTCACGTCGCAGCACTTGTGTGTGCGAGTATGTGTACGTGTGTGTGTGTGTGTGACAATAATCTGATTATGGCAGCAGGTTGCCCGCGGCAACACCTTTTGTCCTACGATCTGAGGCTCTTATACATCAGTATGTGCGTGTTGCAGAGTGTGTGTGTGTGCCTGCGGGCCGACAAACACTCCGGTGTCAAAGGAAACAAAAGCAAAGTTAAATATAAACACACAAACATGAAATGGTATCTCAGAGAAGCATCTGTTCAATCTGATGGATTTCACATCAGCTATCATGTCAATTAACACACCGTGTATCACACACACACATCCACGCTTTGCTCCTGCATAAACACAACATGGATATGAATATGGATTCGGTCGAAATGATGCATTTCCCTGCTTCTCTGAGACTTCATATGTTTTATGTTTCATGGATTCTTTAAGTTAAGAAAAGAAACAAGATGAGCTGTAATAATCTCCCTTTGAGTGGGTTTCTATGATGACGGCGGAGAAGAAGAGGCTGCTCACAGAGCTACAGTTGGCCTCACGCTGCAGCAACAGGAAACATGTCTGTGCTGCTCGCAGCTCTATGTAGTTTAAAGGTCAATCTCCATTTGTTCCTTGTTTATAAAACAGCTCTAGGTTCTGTACAAGTAACAAATATCCATCCACAGCCTGTATTCAGAAACTGAGCCCTAAAACCAGCCGTCACAGCTTCTGCAAGTTGTGATGTCAAAACAAATCAGCCTACGTCCTCAGTCATGACCCAAGCCCGGCCCACCCCGAGTCCCGACCCTTCATGGAGTCTTTACCTGTAATCTGCAATATTTTACACTTGGGCACTCAGAAAACAGCGAGTCAATCAGGGAGGAGGCTCGGAGCCGCCTCTCTTTTGATTGATGCTGTGAACTGTGACAGAATCACCATAAATACATTGGAAACACTAGCGTTGAGGCTGCAAACGGCCCAGAATGCATTACTCTCTGCTGAAGGGCGTGTTATACTGCTACTTTCTCCAAATGAATTTAATTTAGACAAGCAGATGTGCAGTGACACTGCATGGATCATGTGATTCGCTGCAGTGTGTGTTTAGGTCTGCAGCCTGTGTCAGGAGCTTCTGTTCACTGTCTGTAAGAAGACATGAGCAGATGAACCCAGGCATCTTTGTGTTTCCTGACAATTTTGAGTGAAATGAAACCACAGTGTGTGTGTGTGTGATTGACACATTAGCTGTTAATCCCCTGTTAATCCTTGTGTTAGCAGCAGGTTCTGATTAGCCCCGCCTGCTGATTGTTAATTAACTAAATCCCAAGCTGACGACGGAGTGCAGGCAGCTGTTAACGTGAAGACTGTTACCGCGGATACGCTCTTCCTCTGGGCCGCCGACATTGGAGATTTAACAGTAAGCGTGAGTGTGTGTCTGTCTGATTACAAACAAAGAAACAGGTGAGATACCAAGCAAGTCTTGTGCAGAGAGCCGGCCCGCTGAGACCGCTCGGCACGCGCCGCCATATTTGGACACCATGTGACTGTGACAGGCCTGGTTCCTTCTTCATGTTGTGTTTTAATGTTTAACGTTTCAGCGATGAAAACTTTATGAAGCAGAAGATTGATGCTGCTGAATATTTCAGCGTGTGTGTGTGTGTGTTATTACCTGACCGGAGCGCCTCGGCTCTGAGCTGGTTTGAGCAGAACAGTGACGGTGGAGTCGGTCTGGTTGAGAGGAGACTCCTGATCGTAGGCCGGCATCAGAGGAGCTGAGGGGGAGAGAGGGGGGGGGGGCTGTCAGCAACATGCTCCTGTTCCTCACATGTGTCATACTGTTGTAGTCTTTCTGATTAATTACCATGACATTTGATTAGAAACATCATTATAGTCAATAAAAGACTGTACCAGGATGTGATCTGGATCCAAATCAGAAATGATAATAAGAGTTAGAGGAGCCCTGACCCTGATCATGTTTGTCTATATGTTTGGACCCCCTCGAAAACAAGATGGTACATCTCAAGGGGTTTATTCAAATAAAGACATTTCTAACAAAAACAGAGAATAAAGAGGCTAATGAAAAGAAAAACATAAAAGGGGGAAAGGAAGGGATGAATGGTGTGAAGTAGTTTTGAGGGATCAGCTCTGGACAAATTGTATGAATGGAGACCAGGTGTTGTTGTAGTGGGTGATATCATCTTTCATGGTAAAAGTTTTTTTCCAAATTTGAATGTTCCGTCAGCAGATTGTACCAGTGCTGTAGTGAAAGTTTTGTTCTGTCTTTCCATTTGAGTAGGGTTGTTTTTTTGGCCATGGCTGTGGAGATGAGGATGAATGTTTGATGATGTTTTGGGAGTGATAACGAGGAGAGGTCACCATGCAGGACCATGTTGGGGTAGAGTGGGATGCTGAGGTTGAGGATCTTGGATAGTTCACGAGATAATCACAAGTTGAAATCCTGCTCTTATTTTGAAGGATCCTACCTGAGATCTTGGTGGTGAACTGGGTGATCACTGGTGGTCCGAAGCCTTTCACAGTGGA
This sequence comes from Trachurus japonicus, assembly GCF_045865225.1. Taxonomy (NCBI): domain Eukaryota; kingdom Metazoa; phylum Chordata; class Actinopteri; order Carangiformes; family Carangidae; genus Trachurus; species Trachurus japonicus. The sequence continues at coordinate 25,137,937 of NC_140926.1, forward strand.
GGCTCTTATTGTGAAAGAGTAGGTGGAGCCCGGGTAGAGGCCGGTAAACACGTGACTTGTGTCATTGGCTGGTTTGAACACCTTGCCGCTCTGATTGGACAGGTCGAACTCCGTATCGAAGGAGCTCAGGGCTTTGTAGGAGATCTGTGGAGGAGAACGACAGCTACAGTGTCTGGCTGCCTCACAAGGCATTGTGGGTTATGAAGTTTTTAAGTTCTGCTCTGGTCATTACGGACTGTCTATGAAGACTACGAAACCTGACCTCATCAGCTGTCGCCATGACGAATAAAACACAGCACTGCGCCACAATGTGATTCTTACACCAAAGGATAGGCTTTATATCCACTACTTCCTGAACTTAAACAAGCTCCTTTATTCCCTGTCTTACATTATTGGACAAACTGATTAAAGGGATAGTAGCATTTTTTTAAAGTGGGGTTGTATGATCTACAAATAGCCCCTAAGAACTTTAATTGCAGTAGAAGACTCTCTGCACTCCTCCCGTTAGCAACGCCAGCCCATAATAGCCCTGCCCAGAGATTTACAACATACAGTGTTGTGAACAGACCCAAAGAAACGGACTATTTTCGCGGCCTAAAAGAGGTTTTACCTGAAAAAAATACACAGTTCCATTGTTCGCTATAATATAATTTTTTCCAGCCCTTCAAAGTGCAGGAAAAACACAGTTTTTATTTGGACCTAACCAACTCACGTATCCCTCCGCCCAGGGTTAGCGCCCACCAATCAGCAGTTGGTTAGCTCCAAATAAAAACTGTGTTTTTTCTGCACTTTGAAGGGCTGGAAAAAAATATATTATAGCGAACAATGG
>NC_140926.1:25143765-25171265 GCF_045865225.1 Trachurus japonicus
ACTATGTGGCCCCGCCCCCAGTTAGAATTCCAAGCCTTAAAGGGATAGTTCACCCAAAATTGAAATTTCTCATTATCTACTCACCCTCATGTGGACTAAGGGCTGGGAGAAGTTTCAGAGTCCTCCGTGGCTTCTCTGAGTTACAGGGGGTCTCGGCGTAGCAGTGCATGTCCATATAACGGTTGAAAATGGATACCACTTTTCTTCGTAACAAAAAGACACACTAAAAAACATCCAAATACCTCCATGCTGCTCGTATGTATTGTCCGTCTTGTATTGAAGCCCTGAAATGCGAAATTGTCCCCAAAAAAATTAAATAAGTCTATATTTTAAGCTTGTTTTGTAGCGGAAGCTTCTCGAAGCTCCTCTTCCCGGTTCGTCAAATTTGGACGAACCAGGGTCTGTCCTGACTTATTTAATTTTTTTCGGGACAATTTCGCATTTCGGGGCATTAAATTACATTACATACGAGCAGCATGGAGGTATTTGGATGTTTTTTGGTGTGTCTTTTTGTTACGAAGACAGTTGGTATCCATTTGCAACCGTTATATGGACATGCATTGCTACGCCGAGACCCCCTGTAACTCAGAGGAGCCACGGAGGACTCTGAAACTTCTCCCAGCCCTTAGTCCACATGAGGGTGAGTAGATAATGATGAAATTTCAATTTTGGGTGAACTATCCCTTTAATATAATGGGAGGCGCTGTCCCATTCCTCCACACTTGGCTGAGTGCGCTTGGTTACGCACACACTATGCTGGTGGAGCGTATATTTGCATATAGTGTGCAGCATGTATTAAGTGGCCAAGCGCGCAGGGATATAAGCAGTCAGGACAAACTGGACAAGTGCAGCCTGTGCCATTGTGCACACTAGCACAACTGTGACACACACAGCACAGCAACAGTTTTAATAACCAGTGATAAACCAGTAATAAAAAATATATAGATTAAAAAGTCATAATTATGAGATAGAAAGTTAAAGGGACAACAAGGAGTTTCTCCGTCGGCAGAACGAAAAATTCTGCGACAATAAAAAAGTCTCATATTAATGTGGATGAATCTACGTTACCACTTGTTAATGGGCCCATTTTCAATGAATATATCGTTTTGTCTCTATCGTTATTTTGTTATTATTAGTGGTGGCAGAAATGCTGGGCGAGCTGACCAGCGTTTCTTTACTTTCGGTTTCATGGCGAGTCATGAGAGTAACGCAGCTGAATCGCCGTTTATGGTCGGAACTACGACAGTATCTGAACCTCTTTGAACCTCTGACTTTAATTCTTGATGAATGAAAACATGAGTCCGTCTTGCGCCGGTCAAAGAATTTCACAGTGCGCGGAGGCTCATAAATGTAGTGTGAAAACACTTTGCTTTTCCAAAACTCCTCGTTGTCCCTTTAATTTAATTTCCCAAACCTGGCTTGTTGCTCTTGGTGACGGCGGACTTCACCGTGGTGCATTGTGGGATTTATACTTGGCCAAATACCGCTCCGATGCGGTCTTACCATCAGTGTGGGTAAAGTGCAAATCAAGCGCGCTGCACTTTTGGTCATTGGAGAAATGCAACACACTTGCGCGCCAAGCGCCAAGCGCCCAAGTGTGTAAGTGTGATGGAGTGTGCATATCGGGACAGGCCCAAAGAGTGAGAAATATTCCCCCTCGTCCAGCTGTCATCATGTACTAGGGGGGGATCAGGATCAGCTGCAGCCTGCAGACAGGTTTCTGTGCTGGGAGTTGGTGGACTCTCTGGAGACTCTAGTGGTCATTCAAAGAAGAGCAGTTTTTGGTTCTTCTCCTTTGGCTTGATTGTTCAGCTTTAGAGGTTTCACAGTTAAGTCTTTGTGAAACCTTTTTGCTTTTTTTGAAAGTTAGTTTTGAGTGTGTTTTTTCTGGATCCAGACCAGGACCAGGTCTAGACTCAAAACCACTACATTCAGAGACCCAGAGAGGTTAAAGACTCTTCATTTCACTGCATTTTTCAGTATCTTGACCACATTACACAACATCCTGATCAAACCACAACACTTAGTCATATCAAATATTGATAAGATTATCACTAAGAGGATAAAGACTCACTCACACACACGTAGTCTGTAGTGTCCTCATGTCCACTAGTCATTAACAGGCCAACACAATAAACAAGGAATCTAACATGTTAAATCTCAAATATCATCTTATCACTTTCATAAACACACACACACATCTCTGAGAGGCAATAGTGTGCTGTGTGGTGGCTTATAAACACAACATTTAAATTTAGAGGAACACTTAATCTGTGAATAACTCCAACTCAAGCGTTTTGTCACAATACCAGAATTTCTCCAGAAGAGTCTCGATGCTCATTCGATACCGCGATAAAAATCAAAAAATAGAACCCATGCACTTCTACATTCACTACTTCATTAAAAAACTGTTTTTTGAGACTTTCTCGTATTTAAGCTCCACTGTGTTTCAACATCTCAAACTGCAGAGAATTTAAAGAGCAGCAGCAACACGTAGTTAAAAAATGGTTAAAAGAAAACACAAACAGAAAGTCATGGAGTCATTTCTTTTATCTTTCAGAAGTTCAACAAGAGAACTGTTAATTAATGAAGTTTTAGGCTGATATATCGTTTTACGTCCACAATCACATGTTTGTTTTCATTCTGAGTGTCATGTTTCCATGACGTCTGAAGCAGCTGTGGCGTACACCAGGCAGGTGGAGTGGACAAATGGACACTCCAGAGTTTGACTATAGCTGAACCCAGCTCACATGATGCATACTGCCCCCATCAGGCCTGACAGGACTCCACATGGCCCACCAAGAGAAAAGTTTTCTATCCTGTACTCACGGTACTGAAAAAAGGCAGGTATTGATATATGTTTTGCGTGTTGGCATCAACTTGGTACTCAAGTATCAGTTCTCATGAAAACCCTATCTAAAAGTACTGGGTAGGTAACAGTAGACCTGTTACATGAGGAGAGCTGGCCAGGGCTCATTATGAACTGCTGTGATAATCAGTAATTTCAATTATTCAATTGGGAACTGTGGAGCTGCAACTAACCACTATTATGATATTCGATCAATCTATCGATTATTAAAACGATTAAAGATACCCAGAGTTTGCTTTTGCTTATAAAAGAGTCTCATATTAATGTGGATGAATCTACATTACCCACACTTGTTAATGTGTCCATTTTCAATATTGTTTTGTCTTTATAGTTATTTTGTTATTATTAAGTGGTCGACTCGCCCATCATTTCCTATTTTCGGTTTCCTGGACACTGCCCGGCGGGTCATGGGAATAACGTTATTCCCATGATTCGCCAGATCGCTAGTTGGCATCATATATGGTTGGAACTACGACGGTATCTGATCGTCTTTGAACCTCTGACTTTCATTCTTGATAAATGAAAACATTCTTGGCAAATGTTTTCGCTTTTGTCCGTCCAAGAATTTCACCGTGCATGCAGTGGCTCATGGGAAATGTAGTGTAAAAACACTTAATTTTCCGAAACTCTCACTTTAATCGACTAATCGGATTATAAAGCGTACAATTACTCAATGCCTCTCATTTAGACAGCTGAGTTGTCAGGTAGGCATTGTCCCCCTCTATTAAATATGAATATATACAATATAAATATGTCTGTTCTGATGATACAAGTCAGCGAGTCTCTCTTCTATAATACACATTCTACATCTCGGTGGAAACATCTATCCACATCTTTCCCTTTGGAACAGGGCGGAGCTCGGTGGGAAACAGTAGGGAAGACACAGCCTGAGGGGGAACCGGGATCTGACACAACATCAGAGGGAGAAACAGGTCTGCTGAAAGCGTGCCCCTATGGCGTCTTGTTGGGTTGTGAATGCGCATGATGCACATCTACATTAAAAGTAATGGGTTTGTGCATGCAAAAGGCACTACATCTGAACGGCCCCCGATGCACGCACACACACACACACACACACTGCCCAGTCGGTACTGCACAATTCCCAGCAGAGGATGGAAGGAGCGACGTTTAGCTCAGGTCCACAGTGTGAAAAACCTGGGACTTACCAACTAATTATCGACGATCATATTTGTTGGTGACTAATTTTGTTATTATTTTTTGACGACTTGACATCTGTACGTCGATTAATCGTTGCACCTCTAGTGAACTGTGAATCCAGCCCTCAGTAGACGGTTTTGGTTTCTATTGGCTGCTGTTGCATCATTTTGTACTGAGGTTTTCTTGGACGTGAAGGAGCCGACATGAGAAAAGTCCACATTTGTCTCATGCTGTTGTTCTTGGTTTGATGGAGGTTTAGACCCTGATTCAAACTGGTCTTGGTCTTGTGTCATACAGCTACAGGACACATTAGTTGGACTAATTAGGAACTGTACTAACATCAGCTTCTTGTTAATTGATGTTATTTATAAATTCAACAACAAAAAAAAACCCTACTTTTCCCCCTTCCCCTACTCCACTACCCCCCACCCCTCGACCTTTTCCGTGAACACGATTCTGACTGATTGAAACAGATTTCCGACATGAATGACTCCTCCATTCACCCTGCTGACACACACACACACACACACACACACACACACACACACACACACAAACACACACACACTCACAGATGCTGGCCTTTTGTTCTCAGTGAAAAGCAGGAAATTTCAACCTTTCAAATTTTTGCCATTGATTTAATAAGCCCTCTCTCTCAGTGTGTGCCAGTGCCTCTCACCCATCTCTCTCCTGCTCATTAGTGTGTTATTTAGAGATCTGCTCTCAGGTTTTTATATGTCTCTCCTCTCTCTCTCTCTCTCTCCTTCATCACAGCTGCAGGAATTTAAACTTCTAAACTCTAAAAATCACAGATGACAAAACAACTTTAGATTTTAAACCTCTGTTAGCTGCTGTTACACAACAAGAGCACATTATGACTTGTATTAAAAAAGCAGACGTGTGCAGTGATAAACCTCCGTTAATAACTGATGGGGGGTTGTGTTTGTTGAGTCTCTAAGAAGCTCTGCAGAAACATGCTGTATATCTACATACATGTCTGTGTCAACACTGGGTTTCAGGTTGGAGGTTCTAAAGACGACCTGATAGGCTACAGCTCTCTGAATGCCTTTCAGTTCCACATGACCACATGTTTCCAGACTAGGGAGGGACTTGACATCTACAGTAGCCAATGGCGTGCAATGTACGTCAAGGGAAACAACAACAACAAAGCCCGCGCTCTGTTGCGTAGGACTTCTCTCCTCCACCTGCCGATCTCACAGATGAGTTGTGTGATGGTGAAATGGAGGAAGACGATGATGGCGATGAAAACGTTAGTGTATATGTTTGAGCCAATAGCTGATGAGCATGATGCTTCACGCTGGAGTTTGTTCACAATGAAAGGACAGAAGCTACAGCGCGGGCTCAGACTCTCAAACTAGCTAGCAGGTCCAGCACTCAGGTTGTCATGGTGACTGCCTGAATTCATATTTTGAAGAGGAATGTAAACATTCAGGGAAATTGATTTTAATTGGACGTAAAATGATGAGTCATTAAACGTCTGAATTTGTTTTACAGGAGGAAAAAATTCATTGATTTTAATGTAAAAATACTCAAATAATTAAAGGACAATTCCAGGCGGATTCAACTCAGGGGTGTATTTTCATATCATTTTAGGTCTAAAAGAATGAATCTGATGATTTTCAGTTTAATCGCTCCTGTTTTGCGGTAGTTGCGTCTGTCCGCGCATCGCCACGGCAGCAATGAATGGGAGTGGATGTAAGTTCCGCTGTTTAGGCTGTTTCCAGCCCTCAAAGCCGCAATTTTTTTCCACAGACAGCGTCAGATGGCTACTCAAACATGCACCAAGAAGTTTGTTTACTTCAAGCAAGCCGACATGTTTGTAGAAGTCGATCTAATTCAAAGTCTCCCAGAGTCTCGCGCGAGCTCGAAGTTGCAGTGCTGGTGTGTTCAGGTGCAGTCGGAGCTACCGCTTGTGTCATAAACACAGGAATATCAACTCTTTACTTGCTTGAAGTGTACATTTTTTTCCACAGACAGAGTCAGGTGGCGACTCAAACATGCGCCGAGAAGTTTTTTTTACTTGAAGCAAGTAAAGAGTTGATATTCCTGTGTTTATGACACAAACGGTAGCTTTTCCCACTGCACCTGAACACACCGAGCACGGCAACTGGGTCTCGCGCGAGACTCCGGGAGACTTTGAATTAGATCGACTTTTACAAACATGTCGGCTTGCTTGAAGTAAATAAACTTCTCGGTGCATGTTTGAGTCGCCATCTCAATCAATCAATCAATCAATCAATCTTTATTTATAGAGCACCTTTCATACATGGGAATGCAACACAAAGTGCTTTACACACAGAAAAATATGCTGTCTGTGGAAAAAAATTGCGGCTTTGAGGGCTGGAAACAGCCTAAACAGCGGAACTTACATCCACTCCCATTCATTGCTGCCGTGGCGATGCGCGGAGAGACGCAACTACCGCAAAACAGGAGCGATTAAACTGAAAATCATCAGATTCATTCTTTTAGACCTAAAATGATATGAAAATACACCCCTGAGTTGAATTCGCCTGGAATTGTCCTTTAAATGGAAAATAACATTTTTCATTTCATGGGGTCTTTATCATTTGTGGTTTTAGAAGCTATATAATTTTATTCACTCATCATAGTAGCAGAGCTCAGTAGAAAACACTTGAACACATTACTGCATTTTTTTCTTCTGTCTGGGAGTTCTCTATAGTCTCAACATTAGCACTTTGAGTTCCTCAAGGTTTTCTTTCTTTCTTGGTTCTTCATGTTTTTATTTGCTTTAAGTTCCTTTCATTTGACTCCTTTCTACATTTTCTGCAAAACTATTTAGTTGGCTATAAAAGTAGTTTTCTATATAGAAAGAATTCTGTTGACCCATGCTCTATTTTACACGACCCAAGCACAATTGAGAAATCCAGAGAAAAGGCTCTTTGATTGAGCCATCATTGGGTTACTGTAACAGCCTCCTATCACTCAGCTGGTTCTGTCACACAGAACAAATAGCCAGGCTTTGTTTAGCTAGGTTTTTATCATCTGGATGGTTGGGGGTACGTTTAAGTGTTTTTGCTACAGGACAGCAGGGTTTATTAGCGGGGTGGAGCTTGTTGCAGGCTGCTGGGAGCTGATAACAGACAGAGAGAGTGAAAACAAAAACACTGCTGAGGAGGAAGAGGAGGAGAAAGAAGAAGAGGAAGAAGAATACATTACAGACAGAGAGAGGGAGAGAGAGAGAGAGAGGAGAGCTGAATGTTTGAAGGTGACTTTAGGATGAAGGAGAGGAGGAGGAGAGGTTTAATTTTTCATTTCCAGGAGAACACCAGATTTAATATGAGAGAGAGAGAAGGGGGGGGGGGGTGATAGAGGGATGAAGAGGACGAGAGATGAGATGAGAATCAGTGATGGATGATATGGATGATTCATGTTGGCTGAACCAGAACAGAAACAGAAAGTGGATTTTGTTAAGGAGGAGGTGTGACAGATTGAAGTCTGAGTCCTGGAGTCTGGGTCCTGGAATCTGGGTTCTGGAGTTTTGGATGAGGTCTACTAGGTGATTTCAGCCCTCCTCTTGTCTTCCCCATCTCTTCCTTGTGTCATGTTGAGTTAAGGACAATTCAATTCAACTCCTGGCTGTATTTTCCTAACATTTTAGGTCTAAAAGAAGGAATCTGAAGATTTTTAGTTTAATTGCTCCTGTTTTGCAGTGGTTGTGTCTGTCCCCGCATCGCCACGGCAGCAATGAATGGGAGTTTACATCCCTCAAAGCTGTAATTTTTTTCCACAGACAGCGTCAGATAGCTACTCAAACATGCACCCAGAAGTTTATTTACTTCAAGCAAGGCCCAGTTGCAGTGCTCGTGTGTTCAGGTGCAGTTGGAGCTGCCGTTTGTGTCATAAACACAGGAATATCAACTCTTTACTTGCTTGAAGTAAACATTTTTTTCCACAGACAGCGTCAGATGGCTACTCAAACATGCGCTGAGAAGTTTTTTTTACTTGAAGCAAGTCAAGAGTTGATATTCCTGTGTTTATGACACAAACGGTAGCTTTCCCACTGCACCTGAACACACCGCGCACGGCAACTTGGGTCTCACGCGAGACTCCGGGAGACTTTGAATTAGATCTAGTTTTACAAACATGTCGGCTTGCTTGAAGTAAATAAACTTCTGGGTGCATGTTTGAGTAGCCATCTGACGCTGTCTGTGGAAAAAAATTGCGGCTTTGAGGGATGTAAACAGCCTAAGCAGCGGAACTTACATCCACTCCCATTCATCGCTGCCGTGGCGATGTGGGGACAGACACAACTACCGCAAAACAGGAGCAATTAAACTGAAAATCTTCAGATTCCTTCTTTTAGACCTAAAATGTTAGGAAAATACAGCCCCGAGTTGAATTTGCCTGGAATTGTCCTTTAATGGCCTGGTTCTGACTGTGCGGTTCACACCACCTCCTTCCACTGCTGCTCTTGGTTTAGCATTTTAGCATGTTAACTAGAGATGCCCACAAAGTGTCTGTGAGTAAATTAGAATGTCTATCAGAGAGACACCGTGACTGTTCTTTAAAACAAAGTCTGAATGTTAAGAACAAATGGGAAAGTTCTAATAAGGCACCTAAGGGGAGCAGCTGTCAGTCTAGCAGTGATGGTCAGCTTGGTAAAGTGTTGCCCACTGAGATGAAATAAAAGAGACAGACAGATGAAATCAAGATAAAAATACAAAAAGAGAAGTAGAAGCACTGAAACATCCTCGACGAGCAGAGCGTGAAAATCTGAGGTGAAAAGAGACGCAGAGAGAATGAGAGTGAAATATTAATGTGAGACTTTTCTAAAAGCCTCGACAAACACCACACACACTTTAATGGATGTTAACACACATACACAGAGAAATGTTTTTATTTTTATGACCAATGCTGAGAGCCCAGTGTGTGAGTCCAGCACACACACACACACACACGCACACACACACTTTAATCATGAGACGTATTCTCCGTGGACTCCTTCCTTTGACTCTTCCATTTGAAAAGTTATGGATTTTTCTATCATCACGCACAAGCTGCATCAGAGCTGTTCAGGCTCCATCATTAAAGTCCATGTATGAAGGTCTGGGTCTGGACCCAGACCGTCCAGAACCAGGGACATAAGACTGTGTGGTGGTTCAGGTTGGAGTCATGGTTGTGATGTGATCCTACTGTCATCAGACTGTACACCACGTCACATTAGTTGTGTTGATCATTCATAATGAACAAGTCTAATTGTTGTTATTTCTAATGAGGATTTGGAGACTAGTTCTTCACTGGAAAGTAGCTTCAGTGTTGTAAAATGAACTATTATTATTACTGTGCTGGTAAGAATGAAGGTAAGAATGAAGGTAACCAACATCTGTAGTTCCTCTACTGACCACTGTGGCTGTGGCTCCATACTGACCACTATACTGTGGCTTCATTCCATATGGTGCTTTTCCACCAAAGGTTCCAGGAACTTCCAGTTGCTAGAACTTTCTTTTCAGAAACTAAAAGGTTCCTGTGGCCCATTGTTGCCTGCGTTTCCACCGGGGCCTAAAGTCCCGGGGAGATTATGCAAATCATTACTAAAGTAAATGTAGCCTGTAGTCTAAAAATGACACATACAAGAACAAAGATTTCTTCTCAAACACAATAATGCATGGAGAAAAACAAGGATCTAGATGCCCCCAACCAGTGCCGTTTCTAGGGGAACTATTCTACCTCAGGTGGAACTAGAATTTAGTTCCTGGCTCCTCTGGTGGAAACACTCATGGTTCCTTTAAAGGTTCCTGGTTCCTGTGGAAAGTTCCTGTGGTGGAAACGCAGCTATAGACTCCATGTTCAAATGTCCAACTTCACATCAGAATGACACATGTCTACAGCCTGACTTCAGTCTCTACGGCTAGTTTCCTCCTTCATGATGACTGTGTGGGAGTGACATTTGCTCTAACTCACATGATTGATCATTCATCATGATGATGTGATGCAGAACAGTCTGAGGTAACAGAGCAGTGGTTGGTGAGATAAAAACCGAGGTCACTGTATTTGGCCTTCCATAAGGTCAGGATCTCCTTGCTTTTAAAACCACTCCCTTTATTAAAAGCCTTGGTGTAACTTTTGATTGCAACCTTGATTTTAGGAAACAAATCAACACAGTGGTTAAAGGGTCTTTTCACCAAATTCGTATTTTATCAAAAGTCAAGCCTTATTTTCTTTTAATGACTTGGAAAGAGTCATTTTAAAGTGTTATTAATTGTCTTTAAGATTTTAACTGGTCTCTATATCTGGTGGAATTTATACGTCCGTAATCCAACCAGAGATGTACGGTCATCCAGTGAGTTGTTGCTGGATGTACCTAGATCAAAACTGAAGACCCCAAGGGCGATGGTTCCTTCTCTGTGGCTGCTCCCAGACTCTGGAACAGCTTGCCATTACATGTTAGACATGCAGGATCCATGGAGAGGTTTAAAGAACACATCTTTTCTCCTTGGCCTTCGGATCCACAGGGACTTCTAATCCTGCCTAGTATGTATTTTTAACATAATCTTGCACTGTTGCACGTATGCGTATGTGTGTGTATGCACATATGTTCGTATATGTACTGGGACGATATGCTTTTCTCCCGATTCGATTCTTCTACGATTTTTTGGATGGCGATTTGATTGAAATTGCGATTCTACGATATTGCCGATTCTCTCGATTTTTAGTCTGCATTTTTAATATTTATCTGCACACAAATACTGTAGAAGCCTATAAATTAACATACTCCATTATAAAGTGAACTTAAACCCTTTTCAAAACCTGTACTCTCTGTATGTAAAAAAGGCTAACAAATGCATATTGCACAATAAAAATAAAAAATAAAAAAAATAAAATCGATTTTTGAAAAAAAAATCGATTTAAAAATCGTCAAAAAAGATATTGCGATATTTATGTGAATTGATTTTTTCTCCCACCCCTAATGTACATGTGCTACATGCATTTGTGTGTGAGTATGTGTGATGATATGCATGTTTTCTTGTTTCTTGTACATGCTTTCTTTTTGTTTCTGTCTCTGCTCTGTGAAGCACTTTGGACGACTGTCACAGGTCTTTTAACTGTGCTATATAAATAAAAGTGAACTTGAACTTGAACTTGAACAACACTCATGGAGTTTTTAACAATTATGAACTAAATAGTCTGATTAATCAGCTGTTTCCTGTTCCATCCACCTTCAAAAATAAAATTGTTGCACGTCTTGTCGTCCATGCTGCTGCTTCAGACGGGTTATCTTCAGGGTTCGTCAATGCAGAAAGACATTGGAGCTGAATATTAAATGATCATGTGGTCAAACTTCCTGTTTAACTGCCGCCACGCTGAGTCGCCTCCCTGAGCCCTAAGTCCTAAAGCTTGTATGATGGACACACTGATTCATTATTAAACACATGCACTGTGACACAGACCCACACACACACACACACACACACACATACACACAAACACAGACACAGACACACAGACAAACACTGCCTGGTTAATAATTTATTGGCAGTAAAATGAATAAATAAAAGTGACTTGAAGACAGAGATGAGTGTTATCAGAGCGTACATCATCGCAGGGTATGACACACACACACACACACACACACACACACACACACACACACACACACACACACACACACACACACTACCGTCTTTTAGTTTTGTTTCCTGGTGTTTCCTGCTGTTAATCTTGGAGGAGCATTAGCTTTGATCTGCTGACAGTCCCACAGGGTTTTACAGAGGAACCAGGACCCTCATCATCAAACAACAGTCAAGTGCCACCAACCACTAAGAATCTCCTCCAGCATCTCCGGATCCTCACCAACAATCACACCGTCTGGAGAACCTCAACAGAGACCGCACCAATCTCACCATTTGACTACAGAGTTTCCTGTTTCCTAAAATCTATTTCACAATTTCACCCCCTCAGACTCTTACAATCTTATCATACACCAGCGCTCTGCACATTTTGGGGACAAGTGCTCAAGCAAAAAAAAAAAAAAAAAAAAAAGCATCTTTCTCATAATTATTTATAGAAAAATACATCACATAACTTAAAACTCAACAGAATTCAACAAAAATAATCAGCTGGCTCAGAGACGATGGTCTGTAGAAACATTGTCTGTTTCTGCATGTATGACAAAAAAGGGTCCATGCCTATGTTCCCACAGCCTTATGTTCCCACAGCCCTATGTTCCCACAGTTCTAAGATTTTTCTCAAAATTAGACCCTACGTTCCCACTGGATTCTCTCTACCTATCTGGACTCTATCTATCTGGCCTGTCTAGCCTCTGCCGGGTGTTTTTTTACTAAACTTAACCAACTCTTTTCCTCATTGCCTAAACCCAACCAATGGTGGGACCAAAGGGCTGTGGGAACATAGGAATGACCCCACAAAAACATACAGTGACACACTGTTCACACACTTACACTTTGTTCAGGAGATCTAAAAATAATAATTCAATACGAACAAATCCTTATTCAAACAGGAAATAAAAATGTTCTATTAACAAATGATAAACCTACTATTCTAGCCTGTAAACTATACTGAAGGCCTCTGTTCAGGTGCAACAAGTAGGTGGAGGTGTGTCCTGTGCACTGGGGAGAAGGGAACTTAATGCTGCAATTGGTAAATGAGCTAAATCCATTTTCAGTATGATAATTAAGGGTTCATCTCTGATACCGATAATAGGATATGACTGCATGACTGATGCATTACAGCTGTAACTGTAACTGTAGTAGTGCCCTACCATACACACAGATACTTTTTCTAAAGCCAAACTTTATTTTATCGTAGACCAATAAAAAACAACTCCACCTCCTCAAGGAACCAGAACATCTTCGCTGTCCTAAGAACTCATTACAGGCATGCACATGTACATGCACATGTGTATCTCATGACCAGTGTTTCTGTGTGGATGAACAACACAGAAGTGAGGTGAGAGGCTGTGAGGGAGTCAGTCAGACAGGTGTGTGGTGCAGCAGAGTGTACAGTAAGATGTGTTTAGGAGAACATACCAGAGGAACAGCACAACGCCGTGGGCGGCTCTGACATGTTGGAACCTGACACAAGTGTAATCATGCTCTTTGTCTACAGTAACAGACCTGAGGTCAGGCACGGGACACACAGGCATTTGATAAACATGTTGCATTCTACATTCCTGACTATGTTACACGATTCTATTAATACAAATGCCTATAGCTACATATCATGTCTACACTCTGACATCTATGTAAATCATTGGATCTGCCTCAGGCTGTGATGTCAGTGCTTCATGTCTTTGTCTCAATGACAGATTATTTTTTTTTACATCATTCATAGAAATAAGTCTCAGAAATAAAGACGTGAGTTGTTTAGTTCAGTTCAGTTCATCTGACAAAGAGACAGAGGTGAAACCACACTGTACTAAACTTTTCCACACTTTGCAAACAGTAAACATGTTTTTTGTGAGTGTGATTATTTTCTAAGCGACTGATGCTAATGATAAAAAGACAACAGCAGTGAAATGCTGCAGCAGCAGTGAGTCTGTTGCACCTGTGTAATTAGTGTGCTAATTGCTGATCACATACTGTTTGTTTGCACCTACTGGCACACACACTCACCTACAGCGGTGTGTGTTCGCTCTGGAGATGGATGAGGTGAACAGTTAGCATGCTACGCTGATGTGTTCACTGTACCCGTAAAGAGCTAATTAGTGTAGCGATAACAAAGCCGAGGATGGCTCACAGTTTTAATGAACTGTGTTTTTGACTGTTAACCATTAGCCACCTGATGTGCTTAGTGCTAATGCAGTTTAGCATGGCACGCTGCACTACTGACTCCACCATTAACCTCCTAATGAGCTCAGTGTGAGTATAGCCTGGCCCCGGCCCGCTGGCTGCTCGCTCTTATCACACAACAAGTATTAAAATGGCACAGATGAAGTTAGAAACATTCCGCATCATTAACGGAATGGCTACAGGTTTGGATCATGTGATTGGACTCACCTGCACACTTGGTCCTGGCTCGTAGCGGTGGCCCGGGGTTTCCCGTGCCTCCCTCCAGGGGCCTGGTGAGCAGCACGCTGATTTCGTACTCGGTGTCGGGGTCCAGGTGTCCAATCTTATGGGTGGCTTTATCCACAGGCGTGGTGTCGATCAGCTGTCCCGACATCGTACGGTACTCCACCTGTACACAAACCATTCATAGGACAGAAATGAGAACAACGATCCACATCATATTGTGTTCAACATACACATTTAATTAAATAGCACAAGTTATGATTTAGAAACCAAGCTGTTTTTGTGACTCAAATATGGCGGCCTGAACAGCGCCATGTTGGATTTACTGGCCAAGAACCCGCCCACTGGCCTCGAAACAGCTGTCCACGGACCTGTCACTCAACGTTTCCGCGCCCTAATTGGCCAGAATTTCTAATCCGAGTTAAAAAACAATTCACCCCCCTCAGAGTGTGTGCGGGGGTAGAAACTATCGGTTGAGATCAAAAAACGAAACTATCGGTTGAGACCAAAAAAGTCTGCCATTTTAACATGGGGGTCTATGGAGAATGCTGCTTTCTGACACCAGCCCCCAGAGGAAGCCGGGGGGATTGCAGCTTGTTGAAGGCGGAAGTGATCACTTCTCAGACCGACAACTGCCCCCTTGATTATTTCTGATATAACAAAATCAAATTTAGAAAATCATGTGAGCTAGAATCCTTAGAAACTGCTTTAGAACCGACCTCATCAAGAACCACTACTGCCACCTCAGCGTTGTTGTTGTTGAACCATTAGAATCCCCCCAGGAAACTTTCATATACTGTAAGATCAGTAAGGCCGGGTATACACTGTACCATGTTTTAAAAGCTTGTTGTCAAGACCAACACACACTGTACAAGTAAATTATCTACGATGTACGGCCAAAGCTCACGATTTATGTTCTCACACTGTACGGTCCCATCATCAAACACTGTATGGGTGTAAATAACCCATCGGCCCCTGCTGACTGTCCTGCCTATTGACAGCTGTCAATAAAGATTCATTTAAACGCTCCAACGCTGGTTTGTTTATTAGCAACCATGCTAATGAAGCAGAAGAAAGTTGCTCTTGATTGCTGCTATCCTGTGTGCCGAAAGCTCCAAAAACAAGAGGCGCCATAGCATATGGACTTGCAGATGGCTTGTCAGACTTGGACAACTAGTGTTTTCAGTCCACCGACACGTTGCCATTGTATTTTATCACTTTGCGCAGGTGCATTGGGGGAGAAATAAACACATGTCGGCAAATCGGCTCGGGGCTCTGCTTCCACTCTACAAAAGCCTTTGTAGACTGACCAAAATTTCTGACGTCATCATCCAACCGTTCTACGGTGGTTCAGGACCAGATGATTGGGCGTGCATCTCAAAAATTGGGTCAAATTCAGGCTAAAATCGCAAAGTGTATGCCCGGCAAGACCGCCTCACTGCTAGCCTCCAGCTAGCCTCCAGCTAGCAACCCCCATAGGTCCTTAGAACCTCCTCAGTAACTTCTTCATCTTCATCTCTTAAAGGTCCAGTGTGTAAAAATTGGCAAGGTTTATTGTCAAAATCTGAATATACTATCCATGAATATAATTGTATATACAGTATGTGTGTATATAAGTGTATAATAGCTATAAAATAAAATTAGTTTGGTTTTCGTAGCCTTATACCCAGGTCTTGCTTTAGAGAGTGCCGCCATCTTGCGCTGCCATGTTTGTACAGCACCCCGAATGGAAAATCTAGCCAACCAGAGAACACGTTTTGTGAGTTTCAGATTCATAAATAAATCAATGAAGAAGAAGGCGGAAGGAAAGGAGGAAACAGCAGATATGGTAAAATGGCCCATCGCTCCATTCTCCTGAAATACTCCCAGTCAATTCAATTAAATTCAATTAAATTCATTTTTTAAGGAGTCCTGTTTTTTTTGTTGTCCTCAGAGGTCGATCCAGAATTTTGAATGCTCAATGCCCCCCCAACCATTTTACACACTGGACCTTTAAACTCTCTCCTCTCTTTAGAAACCCATAGAAGATCTGCTGAATAGGCTTTATGCACAGCTCCACTACTTCCTGAACTTAAACAAGCTCCTTTATTTCCTGTCTTACACTATTGGACAAACTGATTAATCCAGGTGTCTCTGACCATTGTTGTGACTACTGAGGTCAGAGTCAGACACACCTGGATTAATCAGTTTGTCCAATAGTGTAAGACAGGAAATAAAGGAGCTTGTTTAAGTTCAGGAAGTAGTGGAGCTGTGCATAAAGCCTATACCTCTTTAGGACCTGCAAGAACCACCACAAGGGTTCTAACCCTAGACTCTCTCTCAGGACCCTACAGTCCCTTAGAGACCCATAAAATCCCATTAAATTTCCCAAAACACTGCAACCCAGATCTCTAGAACCTTATGAAAGATTGAGAAACATTTAAACTGACACAAAGAACCTTGTACTGGGCCGGAGCAGAACACTACTCATCTAGACTTACCTCTCTCTCAATGATGGGTCCGTCTCCGTTGATGGAGTTGGCGTTGAGCTGGATCCACAGATAGGTGGCACCTACTGCTGTGAGCTGAGGGGGGGCGATCGGTACAGGAGGCTCTGAGGGATAAATAGAGACATGATCAGTTTCATACACACACACACACGCAACACAAACACACAGACACACACTAACTCCTCAGGGTTTTGCTGATCTCTCTTAACGAGGGAGGAAGAAGTTAATGAGTTAATTAATATTTGTGACCTTCGGCGAATCACGACAGACCTGGATTCCATTACCCAGAAACCCCGGTGGTGCTGCTCTACTTCCTACTGACCCACTTCACCACACACACACACACACACACACACACACACACACACACACACACAGAAAGAGTAGGGATACATGTGTAATGATGCATGTTTATCATGTTCAGGTTAATACTGTGTGTGCGTGTGTGTGTGTGTGTGTGTGTGTGTGTGTGTGTGTGTGAGAGAGATAAAACTCACACAGTCTGAGTGACAGTTCAATCAGGGGTTTAGCCACCGGGGATTGTGGGATATATGTCAGATCATGTGACCAACAAACAGCTCCTCACCTGTCAGTGTGTGTGTGTGTTTGCAGAGATCAGACAAGTTATCGACCTGTGTGGTTGCGCGTGTGTGCGTGTGTGTATATGTGCGTGCGTGTGTCAGGCCTTTATCCAGTATTGATTGGCTCTGTTATGATTGATAACAGAGCAAACTGAGCCAAATAAGTGAGCAGCAGAAGGTGGCGGTGGTGGTGAGACACAATCAGGGACAGGTCTGGGGTCAGTGTGGAGGCTGAGGGTGGGACACACACATCCTGGACCACACACACTATGTCCATGTCCATGTCCACCAGGACACAAGACAGATTACAAACAGGTCAAAGAGTATGGAAGCGTATTCACTTGAAAATAACAAACATACAAAAAATCCATTGTTTTTGAGTAATTTATTTTTTTGTGAGTTTTTTTTTTGTTTTGTTTTTCGTAGTAATTTTTTTTTCTGATTCAAAGAGATTTCAAAATCCCATGAGAAGCTCCCACCTGCAAGTAACGTTTAACCTCAAGCCTCCACTTCATCATGGATCTATTAGATCTATTAGATCATGATAAGTATCCATGATATGCTCCACTTCAAAAAATCCAGTCAAGCTCTCCCCGGCATTGCTTTGTGCTAGATGTACTACATACCAGTGGTTCTCAAAGTGGGGTCCAGAGGGTTCAAGGGAGTCCCCAACTTTTTCTCAACATTTTACCAAATTTTTTCCCCCTAGAAATATAACATTTTTTTTGAGAAATTTCTTGAAATCTTTCTAAAAAAATCACGCCATTGGCAGTAATTTGAACATACATTTACTAAAAAAAGTTACGTTATTCTATTATTTATTGTTGTTTCAGAATTTTGTACAATGGGGGGTCCGTGGTCTAATTTGTGTCAGTTTAGGGGTCCTTGATGTAAAACAGTTTGAGAACCACTGCTATATACAGTACTACGAGCATGTAAGAACTGATTTCAAAATAAAGGTGACTTTCCAAAACAGATTCAATTGCATAATTTGCAAGGTGATGTAGACTTTCAAAGGAAAGCCCACTCATTTTTCTTATTTTCACTGTGTTCCCTGTAAATTCAGATTGATATTGAAAGGAGACTACCTGTCAAAATATCAGAGTAGTCTGATGTAGCACCTTTATTTTGAAATCAGTCCTTACGTTACTTACAGGTGGGAGCTCCTCGCAGGATTTTGAAATCTTGTTAAGTTAGGGAAAAAAAATATTCAGAAAAACAGGAGGAAAAAAAATACCATGAAAAAGAGAAAAAAATGTCAGAAAAACAGAAAAAAATATTCATAAAAACAAATCAAAAAATAAATTACTCAGAAAAACCTGATTTTTTTTGTGTTTTTTTTCAAGTGAATGCAATACGCTTCCGTAAAAGACGAATCAACACACCCACATTTCCATACGGGGGGGGATATAAACATCCAGCTCTGTTCTGTACACAGCAGATCATCATGAATGGAAGGAAAATACCTGCTGCAACAAACCAAGTTTAATGAGTCGTCATTAACACACTGTACACCTGAGCGTGTGCTAGCGGCCGGGGTTAGCGCGCTAATGCTCAGACAGACAGGAAAAAAAGAGGCTTTTACTTTGGAGTGATTCATCTTCACAGGAACGCAGACACATCCTGACAAAATGCCGCTGATTCTCCCTTTTTAAACAGCAAACTGACTTTCTAATGAGGCGCTCCTATCACCTGACACACACACACACACACACACACACACACATATATGCAGTGTAGTAATGAGGTGAGGAGCACTAATACAACTCTTCATTTGACGACAGAGTCATTAAAATAAAAACATGACAAACTGCAGCTTTGATCTAGAGAAGGGAGAGAGAGGGGGAGGGAAAGAGAGAGAGAGGGGGAGGGAGAGAGAAAGAGGTGGAGAGTAAGTTAGATAGGTGGAGAGACAGAGAGGTGGAGAAAGGGAGAGAGACAGATGAAACAGACAGGTGGAGAGGGGGAGGAGGGGAGACAAAGAGAGAGTGAGTGAGACAGAGAAGGAGAGAGGGGGAGAGAGACAGGTGAGGGGAAAGATGGGGAGACGAGGAGAGAGTGAGAGAGAGAGGTGGAAAGTAACTTGAACGGGTGGAGAGAAAGAGAAAAAGCAGGATAGGTGGAGAGACAGAGAGAGGTGGAGAAAGGGAGAGAGAGAGAGCGCTATTCTGAACTTTCCATCACAAAAACAAAGCAGATGTTAAAGGGATAGTTTACCCAAAATTGAAATTTCACTCATTATCTACTCACCCTCATGTGGACTAAGGGCTGGGAGAAGTTTCAGAGTCCTGCATGGCTTCTCTGAGTTACAGGGGGTCTCGGCGTAGCAGTGCATGTCCATATAACGGTTGCAAATGGATACCAACTGTCTTCGTAACAAAAAGACACACCAAAAAACATCCAAATACCTCCATGCTACTCGTATGTAATGCCCGTCTTGTATTGAAGCCCCGAAATGCGAAATTGTCCCGAAAAAAATTGAATAAGTCTATTTTTCAAGCTTGTTTGTAGCGGAAGCTCCTCTTCCTGATCCGTCAAATTTGGACGAACCAGGGTCTGTCCTCTTCCCAGTTCGTTCCGCTACAAAACAAGCTTGAAAAATAGACTTATTTAATTTTTTTCAGGACAATTTCGCATTTCGGGGCTTCAATACAAGACAGACATTACAAACGAGCAGCATGGAGGTATGTGGATGGTTTTTGGTGTGTCTTTTTGTTACGAAGACAGTTGGTATCCATTTGCAACCGTTATATGGACATGCACTGCTACGCCGAGACCCCCTGTAACTCAGAGAAGCCACGGAGGACTCTGAAACTTCTCCCAGCCCTTAGTCCAAATGAGGGGGAGGAGATAATGAGTGAAATTTCAATTTTGGGTGAACTATCCCTTTAACACATGTTTAGCGAAACATCTGTCTCCAGTGTAACTCACGTTTGACTGTGAGGTCGGCGTACAGGGACACGCCCACGCCTCGCTCTGATTGGCCGATGCAGCGGTAGCGTCCCGAGTCTCCTTTGGTGGTGTTCTTCACGTCGAATCTGGCCACATAGCGGCGTGGGGTCAGCTTGCTGGTTTCCCTGAGGAACGCCTGACGACCACCCATCCCCTGACAATCGGGAAACAGGTTGCACGGTTACATCAGTACGTCAGGAAATACATTTTTTTTTACTGATCACCAATGATCAAACATAAGGATTGATACCTGTAGGTAGAACAGCAGGTTGCTCTGTGGTTGTCCCTTGACGGTGCATTCATACGTTGCCATCTGTCCCGCGTTCACCTCCACACCTTTAATGTGCAGGAAGTGCGGCGTGCCACCTGAGTACGGATAAAGGTCAGAGGTCACACACTGATGACATCATCACCTGGCTGCTTTTGTCATGGTTAAAGGGGAATTCCGGTCATTTTTGACCCCTTAATCGTTGTCCTGATGGTCACCCAGTGTTGGTTGGAGCAAAAAACGAGACTAAAATTGATGCAGGCAAACCAGAGTTACACCATGGCTAGACGGTGCTAGGGATAGCCACAACGCTAAAGTATGAGGGCAATTCTTTCAACCACAACAAACACTCAAAAAACAATCAGATATCTCTGGTACATGACTGGAATCCTTAGAGACACCACTGAACTCATATAGATAGATATCACGTGACGTCACACAGCGTTCGCAGCCGGTCACAGCGCCATCTTGGGTACCGACTTCCAAAGGCAGTCTATGGGCTGTGACCTAATACATCCATGGCTGTGACATCAAATCTCACAAAAATAGTGGATAAACCTTTTTTTATTACATGGCTCTATTGAATGTCGTATTCCGATGATTTATTGATATTTTTGATATTTATTTACATCTTGATTTTGCATTTAACAGTCTGTTATTCCTGTTTAACAGATCGTTGCTTAGTAAAATACACTAGGTAGGGACGCCGCTCTGATCAGCGCAGCACAGAAAAGAGAAAATATGCAGGATATTTACTTTCTGTTTCATTTTTTACCGTCATTAAACAGCTTGGGAGACATGTACGACAAAGGAGGCTGCCTCACTCTACTGAGTCTGAGCGGCACGTACGTTCACGTTGCTTTCGTGAATTGTAAACACACAGACGCCCCCTCAGTTTTAGCGTCCAGCAGTTTAGCGGCTAATTCAACTGCAGTGATGGATAACTGTACCGGAGAGGCTCAACAACTTAATGAGCTTCATTTGAGGAATAAACGGCAGCTTTTACCTGACGGGAGACCGACGCCTGAGCTACGGTAGCTAACAGCTAGCAGCTAACAGGTTTTTACCTACTTTTCCTCTCTCCCTCCCTCCCTCCCTCCCCCCCTTTCTTATCGCACACACACGGCCCAGGTTGTCTGTCATATCTGTTGTAAACCTTGTAATAACAGCTTGTTGAGTAGGACAGTTAACGGTTTGAGTGTGGATTATTAATTGTTAACGGTTTGTTTAATGTGAGTGGTGGTCATGGCGTCCTGATGAGTTGGGTTTTAATAACAGCTGATAACGTAACTGTAGATGGTGTGGATTGTGATGAGAAGGTGTTGCACATATTTTAAGACTTATCTGTGCAAACCATTGTGCAAAACCTGTTTGTTGTGACTTTTTGCGTGATAAGATGATTTGCCGAATTCTTCTTCCATTCCTGCAGCCTTTTGTCTCAATGTTAACGATGGCAAAATGTCCAGATATTTTATTACTTTATGAAAATAAATGTCTGTGAGTTAAAAAGAAGTGGGCTACGCATTTCTGATTTGATTTGGCTTTTCGTGTATTTGGAGGAGAGACAGAGCGAGAGAGAGAGAGAGAGAGAGAGAGAGAGAGAGAGAGAGAGAGAGAGAGAGAGACGAGGAGGTCCGCTGGGTGCGCTAGATTAACTTTTAACGGGAGAGAGAGCGGCGCACCGCGCTGTCAAAGATCGTCTCAGCAGAAATGGTGTGTGCTTTCAAGGCAAGGCCATCAAAATGAGAAATATCCATATCCAAACTACATCAGGCAGCAGTCATTTCTGGTCAGAGAGGACGTGGCTGCACTGAGCTGAATAGAGGTTAACTCAGTGTTCGGTACCCAGCATGGCGGCGGCCAGGTGGAACGCATAGTGACGTCACCTTACTGATAAGTATCTATAGTGTACAGTATAAACAGTATAAACTTTGTGTTTTTGCATGTAGCCACTCACCTCAGACATTACTCTTAAAGACATTCCGAAGACATTACTATCCGATCGCAGAGCGCCTGCTCTCCCCGCCACAGAAACAAACACTTTTTCCTTGTTGTGATGATTTCTTTACAAAAATAAACGGTGGAGCAGTGCAGTGGTAATGTCCAAAATATCTCTGACCGTTTATTTTTGTTTCTGTGGCGGGGAGAGCAGGCGCTCTGTGATCGGATAGTAATGTCTTTCCAGGATGTTTCAGAGTTCGGCTATCTGAGGTGAGTGATGCAAAAACACAAAGTTTATACTGTTTATACTCTACACTATATGAGTTCAGTGGTGTGTAGGGTTGCAAAGGGGCGGAAACTTTCCGGTAAATTTACGGAAACTTTCCGGAAACTTTCCATGGGGAATTTTGGAAATATTCCAAATTGGAAACTTTCCTCGGGAATTATGGGAATTTATGGGAATTATGGGAATTTATTAGCCTGACAAGCCAGACTATATCACTAAATGTATAGTCTGGCAACGACCGGTAGACCTCGGCTCAGTCCAGGGGGCGGGATGAAGGCTGTCTTTCAAACTGCCTCTGCACCAATAGGGTAGCGCTACGACCAATCAGAGCAAAGAGCAGGATGTCGTTAGCCTGACAAGCCAATTAAAATCTATGTCGCCATCGCGTTAAGCCCGCCCAACGACTCTCTAAACAGATAGAGCGCTGTGATTGGTGAACACAAAACGGTGTTCGAGACTCAAAAAGTTCCTATGGCTCGTTTCTAGACCCACCTACGGAGCAAATATTTTTGCTACCGCTAGGGTGCGTCTAGATTTCTAGGCTAGGAATTTATGGGAATTATTGGGAATTTATGGGAATTAACTAGAAATTGGGGGTAATTTAAACAAACTGTATCATGTCCAAACATAAATGTAAATATTTTGTTTTGTCATAAGCAGACATCCATGCAAAATAATACAATTAAAAAACATGACATTTCAACAGATATTTGTGAGTAGAACTTTATCAAGTTTTAATTCTTGTTTGAACAATCAATTATTTTACTGAACAACAAAAACATGAATGTTGAGTAAAATAATCCCCCGCCCCCCCCCCAAAAAAAAAAAAAATCCCATTCAAAATGTTAAAGGGACAAGGAGGAGTTTTTATTTGGTTATAAAAAAGCCTCATATTAATGTGGATGAACTACATTACCCACTTGTTAATGGGTCCGCTTTCGATAAATATATCGTTTTGTCTTTATCGTTATTTTGTTGTTATTATTTAGTGGTCGGCTCGCCCAGCATTTCCTAGTTTTCGCGGATGCTGCCCTGTGGGTCATGGGAATAACGTCACTGAGTCGCTGTTTATAGTTGGAACTAGCACAGTGCATGTAGGGGGCGTGGCCTATAGCCCTGCAGTAAGCAGTGTGCTGTGTGCATGGAATAGCATAGATATTCAAGTGCACTTGCAATAAATCTGGTTGTTTTAGCCAAGATTATGCTACAATATATTTTCTCCAACTATATTTAAGCTCCCTGTTAAGGGCCAACCTTCAATTGTGTACATTTCTGATTTATTCCCGTTAATTCCCATATATTCCCGTTAATTCCCATGGAAAGTTTCCAACTTTGAAAATTCCCTAGTGGTGTGTCATATGGATTCCAGTCATGTACCATAGATATTTGATTGTTTTCTGAGTGTTTGTTGTGGTTGAAAGAATTACCCTCATAGGTTAGCATTGTCGCTATCCCTAGCGCCAGGTAGCCATGGTAACTGGTTTGCCTGCATCAATTTTAGTCACGTTTTTTGCTCCAACCAACACTGGACAACGATTTAGGGGTCAAAAATGACTGGAATTCTCCTTTAAGGCTAACCTCTTCTTCCATAATGCAGCAAAAAAAAATCTCATTGATCCAATCAGAAAGTGGAGGCAGGAGTGAGTATGTGTGTGTGTGTGTGTGTGTGTGTGTTCAATCAGTTTATTGAACAGGAAGAAAAAAGTTCTGGTGAAGGATGTTTACTCCAGATTTCTCTCTCTCTCTCTCTCTCTCTCTCTCTCTCTCTCTCTCTCTCTCCCTCACACACACACACACACACACACACACGGTTAAATGTTCATATAAGAAAGCAACATCAAAATGCAGACAGGTAGATAAACAGACGGATGGATCAAAGTCCATGCTAATCAATTTATATTTTAATGAGCTCCCTTGTCTCCACATACACACACACACACACACACACATTATAAACGCACACACAAAAAGCATTGTGACCTTGATTCTACGATGCCAGCTCAACTTTTAATATTGTTATCCAATTAAGCAGCCAAACCTCATTAACCAATTAGGAACCTGCTCTACAGTGTGTGTGTGTGTGTGTGTGTTTGTGTGCGAGTGTGTGTGTGTGTGTGTGTGTGTGTGTACTTACTACACTCGTGCCCTTGCAGTGTGATGTCCTTGATGGCCAGGACTCCTCTCTGTCCGCTGCTGACGGCCTCCAACACCACCTGACACACACAGCAACATCTGGATCAACGTCACTCATCTGACCAGAGGGACTTCCTTCTTCAAAACTCTTTATTGAAACTTTATTGTTCCTTCATCAAATCTATTTATTGACTCATTTTTTGGGGGATATTTCATTTTTCTAATTACAGGCAAGAACACACATGGAGCCAGCCACAGCGCTGTGGAGAGGCTGCTGGTGGTGGTGGTTGTGGTCTAAGACATCAGTCCTGAGTCTGAGTCTCTGTGACCAGCTGGTCCAGTCTCCTTGTGCTCAGGTCAGACCTGCTGCCGGCAGAGAAGTTTAGGGGGTCGTTTCCCTCCATTAATGACACTTATACCGTTGTGTCAGCTGTAGTTTTCCAGCTGGTCGACTTTCTCCATCAGAATTTTTTTTTTTTTTCCCACTCAACTTCAGAGCACAATATTCCAGCTGGTTCTCTCTCCTACATATGTAAGCTTTGAGTCCAGACATGGACTCATTCATTTCTTTACATTTTTTTTAAATTGGTGAGATAACATAGGCTACTGTAACGACAAAGACAGTGACAAAGAGGACACAATGACAGAGACAATGACAGTATACAAATTACATTATGGGAAATAGTTTTTGGTGATGTGTTATAAGAAGAAAAACAATAATTAAAATATTGTTAATTTTAGAGTGACAATGAGACAAAGAAAGAACTCGGATAGATAGATAGATAGATAGATAGATAGATAGATAGATAGATAGATAGATAGATAGATAGATAGATAGATAGATAGATAGATAGATAGATAGATAGATAGATAGATAGATAGATAGATAGATAGATAGATAGATAGATAGATAGAAGAGACAGAGAGAGGGGGATAATGGATAGAAAGAGGTATAGAGATGGGTAGAAAGAAAGAAGTAGAAAAATACAGAGGAAAGAAAGAAAGAAGTAAAAAGACAGAAAGAGAGAAAAAAGAGACAGGGAGGGGGATGATAGATAAAAAGAGGTAGATAGAGAAAGAGGGGTAGAAAGAAAGAAGTAAAAAGACAGAGAAATGGGGTAGTAAGAAAGAAAGAGGGGGATAGATAGATAGATGAATAGAAAAAAAGAAAGAAAGTAAAAGTGTAAAAGTGACAAGACAAAGAAACGGGGTAGATCGAAAGAAAGAAAGAAAGAAAGAAAGAAAGAAAAAACAACTAATAATAAAAGATTAATCATTTCTGCTTTTAATTTTGCAATATTTTGCTAAAATATGAATCAAATCTCCTCCATTTTGTTCCTGTGCTGTCATCATTATACTTCTTGGTCGATACTCTTGGGATAATTTTTCTGTTCAATAGTTAACACTTGCTCACTAACTGAATTTAATTGGATAGCTCCCAGTCTACTGTCTAGCATCACATGACTCCACTAACTGTTTATTTAAACTTTACTGTTCTTCTATTAGAATTTTCTTTTCATCAATGTAATTGCTCCTCAATTAGAACAGTTTGGTTAATATACAGGCCACTGTTTTTATCTAACATGTTATAACGGCCAATATATAATTTATACACTGTTAACAAGCTAATTAGTAAAGTATAGTAATCAAAAGCCATTCCTAAAAAATTTATAAGGACAGTCTTAGAAGTGGTACCATATTTTTATTGCATGACTATTTCATCATTATTTTTTTATGCCTTTTGGAAATCAGTTCATATTATTCTCATTTAACTATTTACAGTGACAGAGATGAGTATACAACTGATACAGACTAAACACTCTCATCTTTAGTCTGTAGTTCAGTTATCACATTGCACCCTCAGATTGTTAAAAGATATTATAAATCCACTGCTGTAGGTTATTTGTTTTTTAATCCATTCTTTTTTAGATGTAAAACACTCTCACTGGCAATTTATTCACTACTTTTAATTGCTCTGGAGATATTTCATGGAGATTTTAATTGGACCGACTACCAATTATAATATTTTTCTGTTGTTATGTAAGAGGAAGGACGATCCAGACTGCAGGAGATACTGGCCTTACACTCATCTAACTGCACATCAGTTATGAACGGCAAAAAAGGGAAGTGAACAGCATTAGATCATCAGTCCAGGCCTGCTTTGTTCAACTGGAAGCTACTACCTTTAGTACAGTCAAACATCATTTAATTTCAATATTTTATCATTTTATAGGCTACATGTATTCTGAAGCCCATGGTTTTCGTTTGTTGTGGTGATTTCATTGCGAAAGTCATGCTTTTATTTTGAAAAATGAGGACGGTAGCAAATATTTAATAAAGAATATTGTAGATAATATTATATATTTTTAGATAATAAATACTATATTATAGATAATAAATACAGAGATGTTTGGAGACCTGTTGTAGCACCCCCAACTGAATGATGTCAGACTGCTGAACTGATGCTTCACTCTTTTTAATGTCTGTGCACTGTAGCTGACGTTATGAGACCTGAACACACCAATAAAGAGAAAACAAAAACGAAAATATTACCATCGTCTTGCATCATAGATAAAACACAATTTTACAGTGGTTTTGGAGAATTAATTACTTTTGATTATGAGGCATCTACAGTCAAGGAATACCTCCTTTAAACTGTTGTTTATGAATTACAATAACTGATTGAATTCTCTAAATAATTTTATATTTTGTGTTCTGCTCCCTGCTATTTATGTAGATGAAACATGATAAATAACATGATAAATAATAGCAAAAGCCTGATTTGTGAAAAACATTCTAACATTGTGCCT
>NC_140926.1:25173765-25303765 GCF_045865225.1 Trachurus japonicus
AACGTTCAACTGTTATGAAGGCTATAACGTTATGTGCACTCATCTGCGTCGTCTCCTCTTCATTTGCCTCCAAAACAAACATCATTTGCTGCTGCATTTATTTTTCGTATTAAGCTATGAGCCACAATACGCCAAACTTCCTTCGGGTATCCATGTTGTTTCTCTTCCGAATTCCTGCAGCGTGAACGCAATGATGTCGGAAGTCGGAAGTTTCCGAGTTGGGAATTCCGACCTCTGAGTTGGCATTAAATCCAACATCCTCACATCATGTCAGTTCTATTCTATTCTATTCTATTCTGCAGGTAACGAAGAGATACACTCCCTCTCTCTTTCTCTGCATCTCTCTCTCCCTGTGTGTGTGTGTGTATGTGTGTGTGTTGAACCAATTAGCTGCAGCTCTCATATGGTTTAGAGACGACAGAGCTTTTAAAGCTTTAAAGCTACATGAAAGAGCTTCAATATGGATCAACCACATTGTATGTGTGTGTGTGTGTGTGTGTGTGTGTGTGTGTGTGTATTGTTTCTTCTTGAAAGCTAATAACTCAAACAGTGATCTTATATTAGGAGCTGTTCAGCCTGATTATCAAATATCTGTGCAGATAAACCACAGCTGTGTGGATTTTCAGTAGTTTTTGTTGGCTCCATGTGGAGGGACAAAGACAGAGAGACAGCAAGTTTACAGTAAGACAGAGAGAGAGAGAGAGACCTGCCAACCTTGGTCAAATATTTTGAGTAGCCACTTTTATCGTGCGGCTTGTTTTCACAGACTTTTGCAACTACTTTTCTTTGCACACGGTAATTTCCCCATTCACTGGCTGGAAATCGGTTGTAAAAAAAAAGCAATATTTTTGATGACTTTGACTAAATACCTTTATTGAACAAAATATAGACATTTTAACCATTTCTTCACAGATCCATCAGAAATGCAAAATCAGAAAACCAAAAAATAGTATGTCCTGTCCTCTGCAATAGATTCCTAACCTTAAAGGAATAGTTCACCAAAAAATGAAATTCAGTCATTAGTGAGTCCCCCTCATGCTGATGAATACTCCAGAGTAGTTTTTTATTCCTCAAAGTGCATCTGGAGACCTGGGAAGTCGGTTCATAGTCCAACGAAAACTTGATATGAGATTAAAAGGGCCCAATACAAAAACGTCCATAAAACTACACAAAAACCATTTAATATTCCTCCACACTGCTCGTCCACTGCAATCCAAGTGTCCTGAAGGGAGATAGTCCAGAGTTTACTCCAAACAACGTCAACGAGGCAAGTCTGGTCACGTGAACGCCAGAGCGTGCACCAGGCAAATTCAATCCAGGACTGTTCAGGCTGTAAAAATGTCCTAAATGAGGTTGTTTCCAGTAAACTCTGGACTATCTCCCTTCAGGAGACTTGGATTGCAGTGGACGAGCAGTGTGGAGGAATATTAAATGGTAGTCGTGTAGTTTTATGGATGTTTTTGTGTCGGGCCCTATTACTCTCATATAAAGTTTTGGTTGGGCTATGAACCGGCCTCCCAGGTCTCCAGATGCACTTTGAGGAATAGAAAACTACTCCAGAGTATTCATCAGCATGAGGGTGAGTCACTAATGACTGAATTTCATTTTTTGGTTAACTATTCCTTTAAGGTTAGGAATCTATTGCAGAGGACAGGACATACTATTTTTTGGTTTTCTGATTTTGCATTTCTGATAGATCTATGAAGAAATGGTTAAAATGTCTATATTAGTTCTGACTTTTTTCTCAGAATTCTGACTTTGATGTAGGCTTGGGCGGTATCCTCATTTTGATACCGTCAAACTTCCTCCACATTTTACCACGGTATACGGTATTACCGTGACTAATTAAAAATGATGACGTAAGTGGCATTACCAAACATTGGCTTGTGTCTTCACCATTCAGAAACTGAATACTAGGGCTAAACATTAGCAGACCAAAATCTCATTGGTCGATTGGTCGCAGGAAAAAAAACCAAACATTTGGAGCCCTGTCTTGTCAAAATTAAGTCAAAATCAATATGACCGAACTGTATATGAAAGGCTATAGGGCTTTTATTTTGAAGGGCCAGATACAGGAAGTCATGACACGCACTCGCTGTCAGTTTTTTTTTTTTTTTACACGGCACGGCAGGTCCGGTCCCTTTTTTTTTTTCTTTTCTTGTCAAGAGCGACTTTTTCCAAGTTTCTGGTTTGGAGACGTATCACTGCTGTTTTCAACGATTAGCGGGACCCGTCCCACAGGCTCACCGCCGGTCTGTCTCACAGTGTCACGGAGCAGAGACATGATAGTCCCCACTGCAGTCAGAGTCGCGCACCGCTCCACCCGCCGCAGCAGCTCAGTCACTCACGCTCATCTACTGTGTTTATTGGTGAAATAACAGGCATAACGGTAAAACCTGACCGACTTTTTGAAACTAATCAAGTTAATAAACTGTGTGCAGAGCAATCTGGCTGTGTGATGTGTGATGTGTGTGTGTGAGTGTGAGTGACTATGAGGAACGTGTCCGACGGGGGAGCGGAGAGGGGCGGGGGGGGGGTGTTTAAAAGTAGGCTAAAACATATTAAACTAACTTAAAATTCAACCACACATAAGTGCTACTGGACATATAATTAATTGTAGACATTAAATTACTTTTATTTAATATTTAATCCTTATCTCCTGTATAAGTGCATTGCATTTTTTCATGACGGTATTGAAACTGATACCGTTGCTATTTTTAAATACCTGCAGTATACGGTATTACCGTAATACCGCCCAAGCCTACTTTGATGTCAAATTGTGTACCTGCTACACAAAATGTGTACAGGTTGACAGGTCTGGAGAGAGAGAGAGAGGATGACCCAGAGTAGAGGTCCAGAGGTAGACCAGAGGTAGACCAGAGGTAGACCAGGGGTAGACCAGAGGTAGACCAGAGGTAGACCAGAGGTAGACCAGAGGTAGACCAGAGGTAGACCAGGGGTAGACCAGAGGTAGACCAGAGGTAGACCAGAGGTAGACCAGAGCCCAGCATGCTGCCGTACAGACTGAGCCTAACTGCTACGTGCTCTATCTGCTGAGTCACCAGGTCAGTATTGTTACAGTTGAAGTGTGGCCACAAACACAGATTTCTAGCTGAAAGTCAAGGCTAAAGTGACTCAGTCCCTGACAGACCGGTGTTCTTATCGCCATGGAAGCCAGTGGCATGCACTTCCTGTTGGCGTCCGCTCTCCTTCCATCTACAGACTGTGGTGTCAGGAAACAGAGCAGAGCAGAGTCTGACTGGTAGGAAATGGGCAGACAGAAAATCTCCTGAACGCAGTCTGAAGCTGGAGGTCATGTGACTGATACCAGATCTGTTGCTGGGTTGTTACCCATCCGATTGATAACCAATTAAAGGGATAGTTCACCCAAAATTGAAATTTCACTCATTATCTACTCAGCCTCATGTGGACTAAGGGCTGGGAGAAGTTTCAGAGTCCTCCGTTCCTTCTCTGAGTTACAGGGGTCTCGGCGTAGCAGTGCATGTCCATATAACGGTTGCAAATGGATACCAACTGTCTTCGTAACAAAAAGACACACCAAAAAACATCCAAATACCTCCGTGCTGCTCGTATGTAATGTCTGTCTTGTATTGAAGCCCTGAAATGTGAAATTGTACTGAAAATGCACTGCTACGCCGAGACCCCCTGTAACTCAGAGAAGCCACGGAGGACTCTGAAACTTCTGACATGAGGGTGAGTAGATAATGAGTGAAATTTCAATTTTGGGTGAACTATCCCTTTAACTGAACTGCAATCAGCTGATTATTTAGGAACTGGTTCCCTCAAGAGAATTGGACAAAAGGAAAGGTGTGTGTGTGTGTGTTACCTGGTAGTTGTTAGGCCAGAAGGTGGACACAGCTAGCTCCACCTCCTTCCAGTCGTGGTGGGCGGGGCCGGATGAGTTAAAAACCGCAACTCCCAGAGGACTGTTGTTTTCTGAAAGACACAGGCGATGTCAACACACCTGGAAGCTCCGCCCCCCCACACGGTCACACCTGAGAGCTGCGCTTCCACATCAACAGTGTGTAGTACTGTAGTACTGTAGTACTGCGTGTTGCTGTATTTGTACCTTTGATGTAGATGTTGAGCGTGGCGGGCGTGGCCCCTCCCCGGTAGAACATGAAGCAGAGGCAGTGTGTGTCATTCTCTTTGAGGGGGGGCAGCAACATCTGGGCACGCTGACCAACATGACGACCCGACGTGTTGGCAAACAGGACGGAGGAACCTGTGGACAGGAAGGGACACGTCAGTAACAGACACACAAGACAAGGTAACATCCTATAGGCTTAAAGAGGAAATGAAAATAACAAACCAGGAATAACAACAGGAACCTGAATGGGTCACATTTATATATTTTTTTAAATTCATCATTTATGTTAATGAATGTAAACAGCACAATGTTCCAGTAAAGGCTGAGTCTATGGGAACTGTGGTTCATACAGTCACATATAGGTGAATAGCTCAGTAAATATGCAAATTTATATGAATTGATGTGAGAACTGATATGTGAACTGCCGGTGTAGCAGAACTGATTTGTTGTGTGTGAACATTTCAGAATAAAAGCACACTGGTTTGTGACTAACAGCAGCATCCAAAAAGATGAGTATAAACAACATCCTGCGTGACTGTCAAAAGCACACCTTGCCAACCTTCTCACATCCTTTTAAAGGGCATTCCGGTCGTGATCAATGTTTACCTCAGATATCAGGTCACCTATGATCAGTTAATTTCATACCATCCATACTCCCAACTGCAGCGTGTGGACGTTAATACAGTATTTGTTTTTGTTCAAGAATCTATCAATTTTTCAATGTTCATTAAAGAAGAAGTAAGCAGAATGTTTGTGTTAATATAAGTCTTAAATAGTTGTATCTTCCGACAGCAATCACTTATATAGAGTGTTTGGTCTGAAACACGGGTCTGTCAGTCACTCTGCTCTGCTGTAAGCCGAGGAGAAAACTTTCCTTGTATCCTACAACCTTTATCCAATGAGGAGAGAGAACGGCATAAAGGGGCGGTCCTCTCTGTGTGTGCAGCCAAGGGATGCGCGTAAATGTGGTGACGTAGGGACGAGGGCGGGGACTGCTAACTCCATCTGCTGACAGGAAGTTAGCCAAAACCACCGGATCGCTTACTTCTGCTTTAAAGGGCTCCAGATACAACAGTAGAGGAAATCTGAGGCGTAGGAGCAATGCAGAAGCCGCAGTAAGTCCCAATTTTGATTTAATTTAATTGTAAAGCACATTTTTAAATCTAAATGATGGTCAAAAGGACGTTACTTGCGACCACAGAACAACACTGAATAAACAATAGATTCTTGAACAAAAACAAATATAAACGTCCACACGCTGCAGTTGGGAGTATGGATGGATATCTGAGGTAAACATTGATTACCACTGGAAATCCCCTTTAACTTCTCAGCACTGTAACACCAATGGAGCACTGATGAGTGATGATATGGGACAATGTGGGCTTCCATCACACAGCCCTCATCTCATCCGAAGCTGGTTTGTTTACCCTCCATTCCTCAGTCCAGCTGACTTCTTCTTTGTTCCTAACCACAATGGAAGATGTACTGTGCTTTCAATAGACTGATTGGTTGATTGACTTATTTCATTTGTTGTGAGAGAAAAAAGTTTCAATACTTATTCATCTTTATGCACATATTTCTGCAGACTTGAATAATTTCTCTGTGCAGAATTCTCTATCTTGTCAGAGATGAAAGTGCTTCTGACTAAAACACAACAGTGTTGTAGTAAATTAACAACAATGTGGTAATATGGATGAAGTGTTTGTCATCTGGTGCAAAAGTTTGACTTTGGTAAAGTTTATACAGTTTTAAATTCACAGCTTCATTTTGTCCCACAGGGTGTTTTGTGTTTTTGAAAAAATGAGTTCTGTTCATGCTTAAGCAGTTGTAGAAAACTGTAAAACTCGTTAATTGGCGACTTCAGAATAAAAGCGTAGTGCTCAGTGTAAAGCTTTGAAACTTCAACTACCACCTCTGTCTGTTCATTTCACTGTGTTGTGACTCCAGCTGTCAATCATCTGAGTGCTCTCACTTGTCTTTAAGTGTCTGTTTCTGTGAAAACTAACCTAACTCGCCCTTTACAGTGTGTGTCTGTGTGTCTGTGTGTGTGTGTCCATGGGTTGAAAGGTGTTTCCATGGTAACAACAGCAGTGCAGTAACAGCAAGGTATTGGTGGAGCAGCTGTCAGTCACACAGTTAAGCCTCACTCTCCCTAGTTCAGTGTCTATCTGGATCGCCCTCTCTCCGGCGTCTCATGACTCAGTTTTTATTGAACCAGCACGACAATTTTTAAATAACTGAAAATAAGATTTTCCCCCATGATCAGTCCAATTATTTTCGAGTTTTGCCTTGTTAACACCGGTTATAAAGTTTTTTAATAATGTTGACTATCAGAGTTTCCTGCTGAGCTCATAAAACATTATGCTAATAAAATAATAATGCCCAACAAATCAGCAGCAGATCTGATGTTATCATGTCCAACTGTCACAGCAACAATGAGTTATTAATCAGTTGATCAACTATTTATCAGTCTTGATGATTTATGAGGGTAGATCTGTTTTAGTTACTTGATGAATAACTGATTAATAATCCAGGCATAAATATGTGATGTGTTATTATAAATCAGCAGAGGGCAGAAGATGAAGACATTATCTGTGAATCCTTTCAACATTTACAAATAAATGAAAAGCATTCAAGCTTGATTTTAAACATACATTTGCAAGGCTAAGCTTAAAACATGTGTATTTCTGTTGCAGGTGTAAAAGTATGGCATTCACAAAGCAAGGAATTGAAAAGTTGTACAAGTATTTCTCAGTTTAAGAAAATGTTTAAAAAAGAAAAGATAAGTATCTACAAAAAAGAAGAAGGAGAACGAGAAAAAGAAGGGAAAAAAGAAAAAGATAGATAGACGAGTGGTGTCTACCGTTATTATTATTTTTTTGTCATTACTATGTTTCATCATCTTTAATATTTTGAAACAGAGAATAATACTGGTGTTGAAGTAAGCCAATGAAATTTGTAACAACAGAGAGGGGCAGGTATTATAAGTTTTCTTCATCCTGCTCCTTTTCATTCATGGTGAAAATGTGTACACTGTATACGTGCAACTATGTGAGAATGTACATACCATGAATGAAATAAATTGAAAATGAATGAATGAATGAATATATCTTCAGGATATTTACAACTAACATGGAATTCAATATGAGTTTCTCAAACAAAAGTCCACTCAGCCATTCCTGGAAAGCATGTGATCATCACCTGCTGACAATCTAATTTCTGCCTTTCAAAGTAAGAGCATGCAGAGCGTTGAGGTATTGCTGCATGTTGGTGTTTGAAAGTGGTTGATAGAACATAATGTCAACAATATGCTTCAACATAAAGCATGTTGTGGATGGACTTGGATGGCTGAACCCACGCAGGCAGAGAGAGAACATGGAAACTCCACACAGGAAGGACACAGCCTGTGGACCGCTGAGAGTCTGCACATTGATCAATAACAAACAAAGTGAATGTAACAAACATCACTTTCAACTGAGGACACTCAGGGGCGTGTGTGTGTATGTTTGTGTCTGTATGTGTGGTACGTGTGTGTGTGTTCGTCCGTGCGTGCATGCGTTAGTGTGTGTGAGAGAGTGTGTGTGTGTGTGAGAGAGAGTGTGTGTGTGTGCAGATCAATGGTCCTTGAGGAGAATCGATTAGAAAAATAAGAGTTTTAATCACGACAGAGAAAAGGAGGAGGAAGAGGAAGAGCTACGAGGACAATAAATAAATAAACTGATGAAGAAGAGGGAGAGGAATTCACACTGATGACTTTTTGTGTCTGTGACGCATGAGCATGTGTTTAGTTCACATGTCGAAACTCTTCGTCTTCTTATTTCTGTGTGTGTGTGTGTGTACCAGCTGTTTCCTTAGCAACTGAGGAATGTTGTAGAACAAACAGCAGGGTGTGTGTTCATGTTTTCTGGTGTGAACTATATTTATTACTGGAGCATCTGGAACATCAGGAACATAGTCAGAGAAAGAGTCACTGTTTGATGCTGAAGCTGAGACCTGGAAGGACCCGGAGACTAATTCACTTTGACTGCTGACTCATCAGGGTCCAGGGTTTTAGTCCAGGGACATCACCAAGCTTATTGCTACAGATGTTTAGTCTTTGGCTAATTTCTCCAGATGTTTAGTCTTTAGCTTGTGGCTCCAGATGTTCACACTTCAGCTCATGGCTCCAGATGTTTAGTCTAAAGCTAATTCCTACTGTTTTTCAGTCTCCAGCTCATGGCTCCAGATGTTCAGTCTTAAGGTTTTGGCTTCAGATGTTCAGGATCTTCAGTTCATGGCTCCAGATGTTCAGTCTCCAGCTCATGGCTCCAGATGTTCAGTCTCCAGTTCATGGCTCCAGATGTTCAGTCTCCAGCTCATGGCTCCAGATGTTCAGTCTCCAGTTCATGGCTCCAGATGTTCAGTCTTCAGCTCATGGCTCCAGATGTTCAGTCTTCAACTTATCACTCCAGATGTCCAGAGTCTCATACTTGCTACTCCAGATGTTCAGTCTTCAGCTTGTGGATCCAGATGTTTAGTCTTCAACTCATGGCTCCAGATGTTCAGTCTTCAGGTCATAGCTCCAGATGTACAGTCTTCAACTTGTGGCTCCAGATGTTAAGTCTTCAACTCAAGGCTCCAGATGTTCAGAGTCTTCAGCTCATGGTTCCAGATGTTCACTCTTAACCTTTTCGCTCCAGATGCTCAGTCTTTAGCTCATTGTTCCAGATGTTCAGTTCCCTGCTTATCACTCCAGATGTTCAGTATTCTTCATCATTCCAAATGTTCACAGGTCTACTACTTATTAGTAAAGATGATCAGTCTCCTGCAGCCCTCAAGATGTTCACAGTTTCCAGCTTATCACTCCAGATGTTCAGAGTCTCATACTTGCTACTTGCTAATCAGAAGTTCATGTCTTCAGCTCATGGCCCCAGATGTTAAGTCTTCAACCCAAGGCTCCAGATGTTCAGGGTCTTCAGCTTATGGCTTCAGATGTTTAGTCTTCAGCTCATCACTCCAGGTATCCAGAGTCTTCAGCTCATGGCTCCAGGTGTTCAGTCTTTAGCTCATGGCTCCAGATGATAAGTCTTCAACTCAAGGCTCCAGATGTTTAGAGTCCTGAGCTTATGGTTCCAGATGTTCAGTCTTCATCTTATTGCTCCAAATGTTCAGTCTTCAGCTCATTGTTCCAAATGTTCAGTTACCTGCTTATCACTCCAGATGTTCACTGTTTCATGCTCATCCTTCCAGGTGCTCAGCATTCTTCATCACTCCAGATGTTCACAGGTCTCCTGCTCAGCACTCCAGGTGCTCACATCGTCCCATCCTGCTCATTGATTCACAAGTGTGTTGTCTAGTGATTCAGATGTTTAGTCTCCTACTCATCATTCCAGATGTTCAAAGAGTCTATTCCTCACTTCCCCAGATGTTCACAGTTTGGTTCCATAATCATCAATTACAAATACACGAGGGTATAACCCTCTGGACTCTAGTCATTCCAGGTTCTCCTCCTGATGTGATACTGTAACCATCTCTTAGGCCCCTTTTCCACTTGTCAAAAAACCTGCCAAGACCCTCCAGAATCTGACTTCTGGAAAGGGTTTTATCAGCAGTCACACCCAGGTCTACTGACTCTGCAGTCTCAGTCGGCCCAGCACACTGTTGTTAAAGGGATAGTTCACCCAAAATTCAAATTTCACTCATTATCTACTCACCCTCATGTCGACTAAGAGCTGTGAGAATTTTCAGAGTCCTCTGTGCCTTCTCTGAGTTATGGGGGGGTCCGCACAGCAGTATTTGTCCATATAATGGTTGTGAATGGATACCAACTTTCTTCGTCCAAAAAGACACACCAAAAAACATCCAAATACCTCCATACTGCTCGTCTGTAATGTCCCTCTTGTATTGAAGCCCCGACATGAGAAATTGTTCCGCCAGTCAGTGCAAATCACGCGAGATTTCCACTGACACAGGAAGAGCAGTGAACTGAGACACTGGGAGCTTCCGCTACAAACAAGCTTAAAATATAGACTTATTACATTTTTTTGGGAACAATTTCTCATGTTGGGGCTTCAATACAAGAGGGACATTACAGACGAGCAGTGTGGAGGTATGTGGATGTTTTTTGGTGTGGCTTTTTGGATGAAGAAAAGTGAGTACCATTCACAACCATTATATGGACAAATACTGCTGCGCGGACCCCCCCCCCGTAACTCAGAGAAGGGACGGAGGACTCTGAAAATTCTCCCAGCTCTTAGTCGACATGAGGGTGAGTAGATAATGAGTGAAATTTGAATTTTGGGTGAACTATCCCTTTAAACCACAAAGACAACAGTACATTTGACACGGGGATGAAACAGTGAGTTGCTGCCTCAAAATAAGTTGAAAACACACAATCACTGATCAAAACGTCTCACAAGCATGACTGCATACTTTTTCAGGAGCCTTGGCTAGGGGATAAGATGTGACGCATTCATTGTAGCCCACTCTCTCCCAACTGCATCCGTGTGTGTGTTCTGTTAGGTGCATGAAATGACGCTTGTGCAAAAAGGTCCTGTGGGTTAACCTGTGTTTAAAATACCTGCTCATACCTTATTTTGGTAGATAGAGGGTAGGTATTGGTTGCTGGTATTTTGCACAATGCAAGGTTCATTTTCATGTTGTGTGTCAGAGGCGTGTGTGTGTTTGTGTGTGAGTGCGCCCCTACGGAGATGGATTGATTTTAGCTTAACAAGCTTCAGTTATTTGTAGATTATTGATCGATCGAAGTAGACTGAACCTGTGAGACGGAAAAGCAAACTGCTGCTGTTCACATGTTGACACATAGACACACACACAGATCTTTTTCGTGTCTTGGCGTTTCTCCCTCTTGTTAACCTCCCGCCCCACGCTCACCTGTCGGCCAATCACAAACAACCCCTGCCATCTGTAAACCAATCGTATCAGACCCAGCTCATACACAGATGGAGGGGGGCTAATTCTATTACCAGAGTTATATTGAGACGTGAGGAGAGGCAGCTGCAGCGTATTTAGAAGATTTACACAAATAACACACACACACATACACACACACCCTGTCTTCCTGTTCTCTGTGATTTCCAGATCTTAGATGTCTTCATTTTGACATAGCCAGTTCCCCATTTTCTAAACAGGTGATTTATGAATTTCAGATAATGATTTAAGGATTAATTTATAGTTTGTAACAGTATTTTTGAGAGACTTTGTTCAAGATTTCACGGACTACAACAACAACAGTTGCTTCAGCAGTGAAACTAAACACACTACACAGTCTTTTAACTGGAGGCTGCAACAAAAGAAAAACTGTGAATATCAGCTGAGTGTTTTAAACAATAAAGAGACATCAGATTGCCATTCACAGATGTTCAGAGGCATAAATTCATGATACCATGTGTCTTTGGATTATCAAATGCATGGCAGCCATGATTGCGGTGTATGCAGCAACTATATCACAGCCTTAAAGCCCCAGTATGTAACTTATTTGGCTTTTTATTAGCAAAAATCAAATATGTCTTTCATAAATAGGTATTTCACTGAAGTGGAATCACACCTGCATACAAATGAAAGCTTTCTGGTACCTTAGAATGAGTTGTTACAAGTTGTTACAAATACATAAGTGGGCGACGCACCGAACCGAGGCGGCCATGTTGCATCGCCATTTTTTACGTTGAGTGGCAGCGTGACCGTAGGTAACCATAGAAACTCAGCGGAGCTGTGGGCTCGGCCTGTTAAAACTGTCACCACTGTGTAGTGTGAGGAAGGACGGAGGCACTGATGTTGCATTCAGGTGCAGTCAGGCAGACGGCCGTCGGCAAACCAACCGGATGTCATTTTACTCAATGAGAGAAAGACGGTAAAACGTGGGTCAGGTAAACAATACCACATCACCATGACAACATATTGTCACACCTGTATTGTTTTGCCTCGTGCTGGCGGACCACTTGTTTACATAGACGCTTGTTTATCCTGTTACATGCAGCGTCTGTTGTCTGTCTGACGTCTGCCCCATTTCACGTGAATGCAACATCAAGAATACGTTACGATATGCAACCGCACCGCTAGATGGGGGGAGTTCCTACATATTATATCTTTAACAGTTCCCCACTGCTCCAGTCTTTGTGCTAAGCTAGGCTAACAGTTCCCCTCTGCTCCAGTCTTTGTGCTAAGCTAGGCTAACAGTTCCCCTCTGCTCCAGTCTTTGTGCTAAGCTAGGCTAAACACATCCTGGACCCTCTGTATCTCTGCACACAGACATTGAACCTGACATCCATCTGAAGAACAAGAGGATTTTACTCAAATGTCAGAGTGTTTAGATCGAACAGCTGGCCAATAGGGAATCAGCATGTCAGTGTGACCTCTCCTCTGATTGGCTGGAATGGAGTCACAGTTGCTCTGAGTGTTCAAACTCCCCGAACAAGGCTTGAATTGGTTTTGGCAGGAGGCTGATAGTGGCTTCATACAGACTGGACACACACACACACACACATACACATACACACACACACACCCTCAGAGCCATGTCATGTTCAAAGGCTGGGTGAATCTCCGGCATGCCGACACGCTGATAAACCCTTTAACACAGTAATTAACCCAGACACACACACGAACACACACAAACACACACCACACAAATATATACACATACACACTCTTTTTTTTATTAATCTGCCAAACAAAGTCCACAACTTCAAACTCTCCCTCTCTCCGTTCAATCCTACGTTACTCGCCCTTGTACACCCTCTCTCACCTTTACACAGTGTTTACCTGTTGGCACAATAGTAGATGTGTGTGTAATCTGTGTATACTTGTGCGCGTGTGTGTGCATGTGTGTGTGTGCTTGTGTGTTGTTTACAGCGGTTTGTATTTTTTTGAAAAGTGGTTTTGACCTCCAGGTCTCTTTGACACAGAAAGGCATAGTGGGAGTTATCACACAACAGACAGACAGAGAGCGAGAGAGAGAGAGAGAGTGTGTGTGTGTAGTGTTTAAATTTGCCTTCAAGCCTTACCGTGTGTGTGTGTGTGTGCATGTGTGTTTACTGTGTGCAGCTGGCACTGAGCTGATAACAGCCCTATTAGAAATATTAATATACCCTAAACCCCACAGAGATACACACACACACACAGACACACACCCAGATGCCTTTGGTCTGTGTGTGTGTGTGCGTGTGTGTGTGTGTGTGTGTGTGTGTTCCCTCTGGTCATCCCTGGTTGGACCAAATCAATTTAAATTCTGAGACCGAGCCATTTTATTGGGCAACATCTGTGACTGACAGTGGGCATCCTCTTTGCCTGAGGAACAAACCAAGACCTGAACCTGCACACACCAGACCAGAGACCAGACCAGAGACCAGACCAGAAGCAGGACCAGAGACAAGATCTGAGAAATCTGACACCAGAACAGAGGAAAAACCAGAGACTAGTACAGAGAACAGTAATAGAGGAAGAAAAACCAGGACCAGAACAGAGGAAAAACCAGAGACTAGAACAAAAGAGAAACCACAAACCAGAACAGAAGAACCAGAGACCAGAACAAAAGGAGAAAAAAACAGAGACCAGAACGGAGGAAGAACCAGAGATGATACAATACAGGAAGATTCAGAGACCTCAACAGAAGAAGACTTGGAGTCAAGAGGAAAAACCAAAGACCAGTTCAGAAGAAGAATAAGCAGAGACCAACAATAGAGGAAGAAAAACCAGGACCAGAACAGAGGAAAAACCAGAGACCAGTACAGAAGAAGCAGTGAACAGCAATAGAGGAAGAAAAACCAGGAGCAGAACAAAGGAAAAACCAGAGACTAGAACAAAGGAGAAACCGCAAACCAGAACAGAAGAACCAGAGGCCAGAAAAAAAGGAGAAAAAACAGAGACCAGAACAAAAGAACCAGAGACCAGAACAGAGGGAGAACCAGAGACAAGAATACAGGAAGATTCGGAGACGACAGACAAGACGAAAAACCAAAGACCAGTTCAGAAGAATAAGCAGTGACCAACATCAGAGGAAGAAAAACCAGGACCAGAACCAGAGCACAAGGAGAAAAAAACAGAGACAGGAAAGAAACAATCAAAGACCAGAACAGAAGAACCAGAAACCAGAAAAGAAGAAGAAACACAGACTAGAACAGATGAGGAATCAGGGACCAGAGCAGAACAGAAAGCAGGTGTGGTGAAAGAACAGTGATGCATGGGTAAGGAACAGGACTAAAGGCTGCAGCAGAACCAGGTCCACACAGGTACAGAACCCAGAGGAACATGACAAATGAACGACTGAAAAGATAGGAGATGAAGAAGTGAAACAAAGAGCAGCTGCAGGCTGCTGTGATGGAGCTGTCTAGACCAATCAGGGCCCAAGAGGCGACTCCCTGTCAACAAAGAACATTCAGGAGGACTGATGTGGATTCTCTCCTGGTCCTGGATCAGCAGACCAGCTGTTTAGTGGTACAATGGGATGTTGACACTCATTTAACTGCCAATTTGGCGACCACCAAGTCACCAAGACCAGAGTCCAGATCCTGCAGAAACCAACTGCTAACAAGTCAGGAAGTCCAAGAACAGAAGCCTGAAACACTGTGTGTGTGTGTGTGTGTATGTATTTGTGTGTGTGTGTGTGTGTGTGTGTGTGTGTGTGTGTGTGTGTGTGTGTGTGTGTGTGTGTGTGTGTGTGTGTGTGTGTGTGTGTGTGTGTGTGAGGTGAGGCAGTAAAGGGCATTAGAGAAGATTACTGTTGTTCACACTGACAGCAAAGAGGGAGCGAGTGCTACATGGTTCAGATTAGATTGAACTTGTACCATTTATAAGAACATTAAATGGAGCCTGCAATCACTGGTCAATCGATGCTTTGCTGCTGCTCAGTGTGTGTGTGTGTGTGTGTGTGTGTGCAGCCGCAGTATTAAACCGGTTACAGTGGAGAACAGTTGAGGTTTTTCCTCCTCAGACCTGCTGCTGTCTCTGGGAGAACACATGCAGAGTTACCATTTAAAGTGTCTTTACAGAGGCTGTAGAGCTTCATCTATGAGCTGATCCAGGGACATGCATTTACACTCAATCAGTCAAAAAGCATTCATGCATTTTGATCAATGTCTGACAGCATCACCTGAACACCACAGAGGAGGATGGAGTGATGCTGCAGTGGACGCTCATGGTCAGAGGATGTATCAGCCAGCTTCGTCTGTCCTGCACTGGTTTCTACTGGTTTAAGGGCTGCAACTATGATTATTTTCATCATCGATTAATCTTTTGATTATTTAAACGATTAATCGATTAGTTGTTTGGTCAATAAAATGTTTTAAAAAAAAATAAAATGTCAATCAGTGTTTCCCAAACACAAGATGATTTGTCCACAAACCAATGAGAGACTCAGTTTATTGTCATAAAGGAACAAAGAAACCAGAAATATTCACATTTAAGAAGCTGAAATCAAAGAATTTGGACTGTTTTTCTTAAAAAAAAAACCCTACTCAAACCGATTATTCCATTATCAAAATAGTTGACGATTAATTTAATAATCGATTATTGTTCAATTAATTGATGAAATGTTGCAGCTCTAACTGGTTTGAGTCAATTGGAAACAGTAACAATTTAACAATGAAATAACAAAAAGGCTTGCAATACAATCCCCAGACAGCGCTGATGGGATCATCCAAGGGAACTGGTATCCAGAGACCATGTAGATTTTTGGGGCACATGCTGATGAGTGACTTGTAAATGATATAAGATCTCCTGTAGCAGTCCTCTGGGAGCTGTGCTGAGTTGGGTCCAGCATTAGAGAGGGACGGTGAGGAGTTATTGCCTGTTCTCATACAAGTGCTGACCACACTGAAACCCAGTGTGGTCAGCACAAAAGGCATTTAAGAAAGAACAGGCACAACAAACGCATAATGCTGGAAAAGATTTGCATTAGGAATCGACCAATATGTTTTTTTCGGGGCAGATAGCGATGAACAATATTCAGAACCAATATTCATTTACAGTAAAAATGAAAATGTTGGTGACAAAATATAGAATAACACACCTGGGATTAGATTTTACACAGTATAGGGCCCTATAATTTCTGCGATCACGGAATCGCAGAATTGGACAAATAAAACGGAATCTACAGTATTTTTAATGTGGAATATCACGGAATTTTACATAATTTGACTGAAATACTGTTTTCATGTGGAAGAGGAACCTAGGTCTGGGGGAAATTGCACAGATTTAATGTGGAATTTCCTTCGGGATCAATAAAGTTGCATCTATAAGTAGGGCTGCTGCATC
This sequence comes from Trachurus japonicus, assembly GCF_045865225.1. NCBI lineage: Eukaryota > Metazoa > Chordata > Actinopteri > Carangiformes > Carangidae > Trachurus > Trachurus japonicus. Next base: position 25,190,126 of record NC_140926.1, read on the forward strand.
GATTATTTTTGTAATCAATTCTATCAATTATTTCATTGATTTTCATTGATTGGTTCAACTGCAGCATCAGTGAGGATGAGCTGTTGTGTATGAAACTTCAATTTTACATTGGACGCCACCTTTGATATTGTGTCTCTCCTTATTTTCTGTCTTTTCTCAGATCGGCCCACTGAACTCTGACAACGCTGTGTGTCAGTAATAAAAGTTCATGAGAAACATAAGTAGGGTCTATCCCTACTCCGATGCTCTCTCTATTTTCAAATATTCAAATAGTCAATCAATTATAAAAAATCAAATACTTTGAGACATTCATCTTGTCTGAGAAAAACATAAATGTTCTCTTTTTACTGTCACAGAAGAAGGAGAGACATGGGAATACTCCTACAGCCATCAGAAAGTTCTGTGTGGAACTCTGTCAAATAAAAAACACATGAAACTGAGGTGCGCTGCAAACTCTGTAAGGTGTGGACTTTGATGAGAAGCGGTACTAGAGAATACTGACGTAGTTTTACGCCCCGGGGAGGAATATTCACGAATATTCGAAGAATGGTCAAATACTTCCCGGTGATTATCAAATGGTGCTTTTGCTGGAAATGCCCCTCCCTGGGCGTATGTTATATATTGCGTGTGCAATTAATTAAACAAGGCTTAGATTCAGGAAAAATTGCCTCGATCATTGTTTTCAATCGTGCCCTGTCTCAAGCTTTAAGTTGATTTTCAGCAGTGTTTGGCGCCTCCTAGTGGTGATTTTGTTTAAACAGGAAGTAAGCTGTCCTTATAATTTTGTTGCCATTTTCCTTCTCAGGCAGACTAGAGGTCAGACACGTTTCATCTGCTGCCATCATTTACTGTGAGCTTGTGAAAACATCGTCTGTAAGTTCATTTATTGTTAATTTCAGGTTCTGATCATATTTGATTACAGAGTAGAATGCTTTCATTAACTTTATAAAAATATACACTATTGATTAAGTACAACACATGTTTGCCTGGTTTGGACTAAAATACAATGTACTGTAGGTTGTTGGAAAATAGTTTAATATAAAGTGCAAGTGCATTATTATAATTTAAATGGATTAGGAATTCATATAACTTGGTGGATTTAAACATTTAAATTTAAAAGCTCTGAGCTACACTACGGAGGCTCATGGGATTTCTTGGTTTCCCTCATCAAACTCATCAAATACACAATCCAACAACTCCACAACGCTCTGGTGGACAAGTTGTGACCTGCACATTCACCACGCTATGAGATACTGTAATAACAGAACATTACCAGACAGAGTTGTTTTAGAGGGAAATTCATGCAAAACAGCTGATGCACGTTGCCTTCAGGGACAGTTTTTCATCAAGCAGTCTCTGTCTAAAACAACTCTGTCTGGTAACGTTGTGTTATTATCTCACAGTGTGGTGAATATGCAGGTCACAACTTGTCCACCAGAGCGTTGTGGAGTTGTTGGATTGTGTATTTGATGAGTTTGATGAGGGAAACCAAGAAATCCCATGAGCCTCCGTAGCGTAGCTCTGAGCAGCTCACGGCTCTGCTCCGCCGTTCTAAAAATAGCTTGCACCGACAAATAAAGGTAACGAACCTACTGCTATGACTATAGGGGTTATGGCAATGGGCCAATTTGCCAAAATGTTGAACTATCCCTCTAAAGCTACAGGGACAAAGTGCAGGTCAGAGCTTTTCTCTGGACTCTACAGAGGATCAGAGGCCTGGTGGTCTCTCACAGAGCTGCTGACCTGTGACTGCAGGTAGGATGTTACGTCTGAAATACAAATGACCAGAGTCCTGATGGAATGATCATGACACCAGTGATGATGATAATGATGATGAGCTGGACTGAGGTGGACTCTGAGGGGTCACATGACCAGGAACACAGAGAGATAAAGGTGTGATCCGTCCAGCTCCAGACAGGACCGGTCCCTGTGTGGTTCTCCCTGGCTGGCCCAGCTGCTCTCTGGTGGAGGGATAGTTAGATTTAATACCCTGCCTCGCCCTGCTCCCTGCTCCACATATCAGCCGGGAGGAGATCGAACCATGGGGGAGGAGGAGGTGTGTGTGTGTGTGTGTGTGTTTGTGTGTGTGTGTGTGTGTGTGAGTAATTGCAGCCAATCCAGGCAATCACAGAGCAAACAGCTTCTCTCCCTACGGATGGACACACACACACAAGCACACACACAAACACACACGCACACACACACCTCTTCTTTTATGGAAAAAGGAGGTGACAAAACCCTCCACTCTTTTGTTTCCTCCTCTCTTGTTTCCTACTCTCCTCTTTTGTCTCTTTCTTTCTTTTTCTTGTCTCCATTACCTTCTCTCCTCTCCCCTCCTCTCTGTTTCTTTCTTTCCATTTCTCATTTCCTCATTTCTTCTCACTTCTATCACTTTCTCTCCTCTGTTGTCCTCCTCTCCCTCCTCTCTTTCTTCTCTTCCTTTCCACTCTTCTTTTATTCTTTCTCTCTCTTCTTTTTCCTTCTTCTCCTCTCTGCCTTTACTTGTTTCTCACATTTCCTTCTCTCCTCTCGTTTCCTTCTCCTCCCATCGCCGCCCCATATAAATCACATTAAAGAGGACAGTAACCACCTCCTCTCTGTGTGTCCTCACTCAGCCTGTCTCTCACGTGATTGGCTCTGTGATTTAAGAGAGCTGTATTCTCATTCGTCAGCGGCTTAACCTCTGCGAGCATGTGACAAATGACACACACACACACACACTTAGTCTTATCTCAGCGGTTCATTGTGAACTCTGTCCGTCCATAACTCAGAGCAGAGACTGTGGCAGGTCAATAGTAGATAACACAGAGGCTGCATCAGCTCCAGGTCTAACACGGAGAAACTGAGCATTAAAGAATCATTCAAAGGTTCATTACAGGAGCTGCACTCATTCTCCTCCTTCACAACAGCTGCTCACACCAGGACCACAGAGGGAAGCTAACTCCTCCATGTTTTAATAGAAACACTGTGGCAAGACGGAGCTTCTGAATTATCAGCTGAATCTGCAAAAGACTCTCAGAAGGAAATAAACCTCAGAGGAGCCATCCAGGTTCCCTTAGGAGCCTTACAGGAAGAATGTCTCATCCTGAGTCTGCAGAGAGAGAGACAGAGACAGAGAGACAGACAAACACAGATGGGTACCTGCGGGGATCCAGGGGTTGCTGGCTGATTGGTCACCGGTGCCTCCCTGCTCCCAGTCAAAGTCGTCCTCTTTGGACTGGACCAGAGTGCAGTCTGGAGACTGGCCAGACAGACAGGCTGCAAGAGAGGGAGACAGACAGGTGGTCCGTTAGTTGGTTTTGTTCACAGTGAGCTTGATACTGGTACTAAAAGTGCTACCGGCGCACTAAAGCAATTAAAAGGGTATATTGTGTTAGTATAATGACTGAAGCATACAGCTGTCAGTGGTGACGGGGAAGAGAAAGCACCAGAGAGAGAGAGAGAGAGAGAGTTCCAAGAAGCAGCGGCCCATGTGTATATTGTATGTTCAGTCTTCTAGCGGATCCAGAAATCACCACATTCACCAAAATAAAAGTGTTCACCAACATAAAACTTATAAAATAGACAATAACTTGTAATACAATAAAATAAACAGGTTAACTTAATGGCTCGGGATTTTCTTGCAAATTATATTCCTTAAATTAAAAAGTTTCGCTGCATTTTATTAGCTTGGTGCTTTTATTTTGTCAGAAAGATCTGCCTCTCTCGCCCTGGTTCCGGTTGCTTACCAAAATAGAGAGTCAACGGCCAGAGACTATTGTATCGTAGCTTATATATGTTTGGCTTGAACCCGGACCAAACCGGTGCGTCCAGTCGGATTGGTCGGATAGCGTGGTGAATGTGCAGGTCACAATTTGTCCACCAAAGCGTTTTGGAGTTGTTGGATTGTGTATTTGATGAGTTTGATGAGGGAAAGACGAAAGTTCTCTGCTCTGCCGATCTAAAAACAGCTTGCACCAACAATTAAAGGGATAGTTCAACATTTTGGCAAATTGGCCCATTGCCATAATCCCTATAGTCATAGCAGCAGGTTCGTTACCTTTAATTGTCGGTGCAAGCTGTTTTTAGAACGGTGGAGCAGAGCCGTGAGCTGCTCAGAGCTACGCTACGGAGGCTCATGAGATTTCTTGGTTTCCCTCATCAAACTCATCAAATACACAATCCAACAACTCCACAACGCTCTGGTGGACAAGTTGTGACCTGCACATTCACCACGCTATGAAATAATAATGGAACGTTATGAGACTGAGCTGTTTTAGAGGTAAATACAGAGACTGCTTGATGAAAAACTGTCTCTGAAGGCAACGCACATCAACGGTTTTGCATGAATTTCCCTCTAAAACAACTCTGTCTGGTAGTTGTGTTATTATCTCATAGCGTGGTGAATGTGCAGGTCACAACTTGTCCACCAGAGCGTTGTGGAGTTGTTGGATTGTGTATTTGATGAGTTTGATGAGGGAAACTAGGAAATCCCACTAGCCTCCGTAGTGTAGCTCTGAGCAGCTCGCCGCTCTATAGCGATTATGGCAATAGGCCAATTTGCCAAAATGTTTAAGTATCCCTTTAATACAATTGCTGTCTGTGTCTAAGAAAAACTAGCAGTTCCACCTCCAGCCTAATCACTGCACCAACGCGCAACAGGCCAACACAAACAACACAACACGCTGGCTGTGGGGAACTTTTTTCAAAGTGTGTGTGACTGAGATAACATCATCGGCTAATGTCACTCATAAATGATCAGCGACGCCAAGGAAAAGATGGCGGCGGGGGCAGCCCTGGTTGTGATGGTAACAGCTGTTGACTCTGCCCAGATGAGCTTCCTGTTCCACGGGAGAAACAGCAGCTTGTTAACATATAATGTTCTTCAGAGGGAGACAGTTCCAGTTCATTACTATTTCCCAGCATTCCTCCCTGCTGCCTAACACACACACACACACACACACACACACACACACACACACACACACTGATAATAGATGTAAACCCTCCTCTTTCCACCATGACTCAAAGAGGTTTAAATCCTCCATTCATAGCCTCACACTCTGATTCTCTGTGTGTGTGTGTGTAAATATATTTTGTGGCATCAGGGGCATCGACGCCTCGTCAGCCTCTTTACTGTAATGACTGTGTGTGTGTGTGTGTATGTTGTGGGGGTATGTGTGTGTGCGTGCATGCGTGTGTGTGTGTGTGTGTGTGTGTGTGTGTGTGTGTGTGTGTGTGTGTGCGTGCAGCTGTCATCCAAAGCGTTGACATTAAATAGCTCCAAGGCTCATTTTCATTTTCTTTCTTTGTAACAGAAGGCACATTAAATACACACATGCACACACACACACATCCTGGTCCCGCCGGGCGATGTTAGCTCATCAACAGATACGACACACAATCTGTTTAATCTGCTGCTATGAATCTGCTTCTATATAACAAACTCAACACACACACACACACACACACACACACACACACCTACACACACACACACACAGCTCTCTCTCTCTCCCTAAGGAGAACACACAGAAAAGCAATCTCAGCCTCTTGATCGCCCGACTGTCTTAACTGTGGGGATGTCTCCTCCTCATGTCTGTCCTCCATTTTGTCTTCAACATGTCCAACTGTCACTTTGTCCTCTATGTTCTTCAACATGTCCAACTGTCACTTTGTCCTCCACATGGTCTTCAACATGTCCAACTGTCACTTTGTCCTCTATGGTCTTCAACATGTCCAACTGTCACTTGTCCTCTATGGTCTTCAACATGTCCAACTGTCACTTGTCCTCTATGGTCTTCAACATGTCCAACTGTCACTTGTCCTCTATGGTCTTCAACATGTCCAACTGTCACTTGTCCTCTATGGTCTTCAACATGTCCAACTGTCACTTTGTCTTCTATGTTCTTCAAAATGTCCAACTGTCACTTTGTCTTCTATGTTCTTCAACATGTCCAACTGTCACTTTGTCCTCCATGTTCTTCAAAATGTCCAACTGTCACTTTGTCCTCTATGTTCTTCAACATGTCCAACTGTCACTTTGTCCTCCATGTTGTCTTTAATATGTCCAACTGTCACTTTGTCCTCTATGGTCTTCAACATGTCCAACTGTCACTTGTCCTCTATGTTCTTCAACATGTCCAACTGTCACTTTGTCCTCCATGTTGTCTTTAATATGTCCAACTGTCACTTTGTCCTCCATCTTGTCTTCAACATGCCTAACTACCTCAGCCTGACAAACGAATGGTTTCAGTGAAATGAATAAAAGGGCACTGCTGAATATGATTAATCAGGCTGAATTATTTTGTATACATTATCATTTCCCCTATTAAGTAATTGAAATGAACACATTCATTCTGAAGAAGGTCTCATGGACAAACTGAGAGACAAATGTGGGTGAGAAGATGTTCAATATAAGAAAGAACATATTTCTTTCTTGAAAATATACTTAGTACTAAGTGTTTTTTTAGTTGCATTTACTTTGACCAGGGAGAGATTGACCATGACAAGGACAAAGTCAACTCTGAAAAATGAGGGTTAGAGGTTAGGAAAAATTATTTTTGTCATTGTAAAGACAGTTTTATGAACCATGTACTTTAAGTGTCATCTCTGTTTGACTGTATTGAAATGGACTCTGAGTCTGTATTTGACTTGGCTGGGAACAAGAGGCAGCCAGTCCTTGTAGCTTGTAGTTTTTTTTAACGTTATAAAAGTGTATTTTGTTGATCAACGTCTTTATCTTACATTGGTTTGTCTCCGACGATGAGGAGGATCCTTGCTTTAAAGTAACCTAGATATGGAACTAAACATCCCAATCCCACTGACCTAAAGAGGCCGTATCATGGAGGCAGAACCGGGGCTAAGCTAAAGGCTTACAGATGGAGATGCAAGAGTTTTCTACCATCAGTCCTCATGGGAAATGTCTGCTGCCTGGCTAACAAGTGTGATGAACTGGAGGCACTTGTGAAGAAACAAGTGAGTATATCACATGTGTAGTCTTGTGTGTTTCACAGGGACCTGGTTAAATGACACCAATCTGGGCTGCTGTGTGAATTTATCTGGCTTCACTGCAATACAAAAGGACAGTGACGCCAGAGCAAGTGGAGGAAAGAAAAGCAGAGGAACGGTTCTGCTTGTGAACAACAGTAGTACAAGCCCAGGCACATCACAGTGAAGGAGAAGGTCTGCTGTTGGGGCACGGATCTGTTGGCAGTGGGACATACAGTACCCAGGGACTTCTCTCAGACCACCACCAGTATTGTTTACAGTCGGCCATGAGCAGAGCCTGTAATACTTCACCCTGATGCATTCATAGCAGAATTGGGGGATTTTGGCCACATCGCTCTCACCTCTGACCTGCCTGGCTTCACTCAGTATCTTGACTGTCCCACAAGAGAAAACAGTACTTGATCTGTTGTATGCGAATGTCAAGGAGGGCTACACTTAGGGCCGGATTTACTAAAGGTTTGCGTGTATTAAAACGTGTGCAAACGTGATTGCACGCGCAAACACATGTGGAACCTGATCTACTAACCGGACGCACCGAGGATTGCGTCCCTCACACGGGCAGAAAAGCACGTGCCATCCATTTAGCGTGTTTGCCTTGATGAATATGTAAATATGGGCGTTTCAGCCAGAACGTGCAAAATACTGGGAGGAGTAGATGCAAATAGATTTATTTAGCGCGTGCAATGTGATTTACCAAACCAGGAAGAGATTGCGGTGGCTGTTTTTGCGTCTTTATTTACCACGTCTGAAAACCATGTACTAACTGATACAACTTCGCCAAAACTTATGCGTTTATTGATTTGATACCTGTCAGAGCCCCGTGATCTTACATCTCTGCATTTCCTCACGTCTGGGTAATTTTGTAACAGTTTTTCAGCCGTGTTAAAAGTCTTTTACGCGCCGTTACGCACGGGGCACGTCTGTCCTGCAGTGCGCTCCTCTCCTCTCCTCTCCTCTCCAGTACCTGGCTGCTCAGCTCCGTCTCTCAGTCCCGGTCCCGGACTGGGACACGTCACCGCTGCCTTCACCCGTCTTTAATCCCTCTGGTCGGTGGTCAGAGTGTTTAGATCCGTGTGTCCCACCTGAGCTCTCTATTAATCCACTCGATCATGGGCGGCACACACATATTACAGGTGTGTGATTGTCGCTGCAGCTGCTGCCTGTTCGTCAGTATATGACGAGTTGGGCCCTGTAGCGATTTTTGTTTATTTATCTAAACAGAGCGCGAGAGAGATGAACACACGTGCTGTCACTGTATGCATCGGATCAAATGTCATTCTGTCCCTTCGTCCGTCCAGCTCTCTGTCCACTCTCCCCATGGCGGAAACGATTACGACGCGCAAAACCCTCATTTACATATTGCGGTTTGCACGTGTTTTCATTTAGCGGGTTACTCTTAGTAGATCACCTGTTTTGCGTGCACTAACCAAACACGCAATATTATAGCGGGAGCAAACAATATAGCGCCCGCTATCTGGGATCTTAGTAAATCCGGCCCTTAGGGTTGCAAAGGGGCGGAAAATGTCCAGTAAATTTCTAGTAAATTTCCAGAAACTTTCCATGGGAAGTTAAGCTGGAGAATTGTGGAAATATTCCACATTGGAAACTTTCCATGGGAATTATGGGAATTTATGGGAATTATTGGGAATTTATGAGAATTCACTGGTAATTGGGGGTAATTTAAACAAACTATATCATATCCAAACATGAATGTAAATATTTTGTTTTATCATAAGCAGACATCCATGCTAAATAATACAATAAAAAAAACATGACATTTCAACAAATTTATTTGTGAGTAGAACTTTATCACGTTTTAATTCTTGTATGAACAATCAATTATTTTACTGAACAACAAAAACATGAATGTTGAGTAAAATATTACCCCCTCCATCCCCCACCCAATCAAAAAGTAAAATTTTGGATTTATTCCTGTTTATTCCCATACATTCCCGTTAATTCCCATGGAAAGTTTCCAACTTTGAAAATTCCCGAAATTTTGCAACCCTAGCTACACTGCTTTGGCTCTACCACTACTTAGCAGATCGCACTGGGGTCAAGTTTCCTGTCCTTTAGAGCAGGGGAGGTGAGGCCAGAGCTCAAGAGGCTACGTCCTGGAAAAGCAATCAGCCCTGACGCTGTGTGTCCCCGGCTGCTGAAGGACTGTGAGGCCCAGTTGGCTGAGTCTTCTTCAACTTAAGTCAACAAACAGGGAGGGTCCTGGTCCTGTGGGAAACATCCCGTATTGTTCTGTGACCAGCTGAGATCAATGAGTCCAGACATCATGAAGACCCTGGAGTGGCTGCTATACTCTGTCTTCTGAGGCAGGACGATATTGGAGAGGATGACGCTGCCCTTTATCTACTCCACAAGGTCTTCCAAGCTGGTCTTCGATTCTTCGAGTGCATTTAACACCGTCCAACCCCCCCTTTCTTAGAGATAAGCTCAAATGGATGAGGGGGCAGTCTGGACTCAGCCAGGACTGATGTTAAGAGACACATGCAATATAAGATGCAGGACATCTTAGATAAGACCAACCACACTCTCAACATCATAGCAGGTCAGAGAAGAATGATCTATCCATCCTTCCATCTTTTAATTTGAGTATACTAAAATACAAAGTTTAGATAATCAAAACAAGTATTAGTTTGAGCAAAGTAATGAATTGTTTAAACACTATCAGTCAGTGATAACCTGCCCACTGAAGGAGTGACAGGACAGACGTCAAAACTGTCAGATCGAACTTGTGAAAACTGACGTTCCAACGTGCACCTTCTGCAACGACACAAATTAAAAATGTTACATAAAAGATTTGGTTGGAATGCCCTTTAGTGGATGGACATAATAATAAGCTAGTATAGGTACTGTAGGCTATCTCATGAGCTAAAAAAAAAACAAAACACACATTAAAAATTTGAATATTTAACATAAGAAGAATTAGAAATGCAAATCTGATTTGGGGGGAAGACTGACAACCCTCTGCAATTATACACAAATGATCTTGAAATGGCTTAAATTGTGAAATATCTCTGTCCATTTCCCTTGCAAATGTTAAATATAAAGACATACAAAGCTTAATATCAGGAAACACTCAATTTATTCTGAAAATACATAACTGAATGATCTACTACTGTAACACATGAGGAATATCAGGAAACTTCATTGATGACAGCTTTATTTTTCTGAAATGATCGTTTATTGATTTTAGAAGCACAATACAGCAATGCAGGTCTTTGATAGCATATACATTGTGTTATTAAAGGATACATGTGCATTTAATAATATGCATCAAAGATTTATAACCATTTAGATTAACATCATTTAGTGTGTTATTGCACATACACATACATTGGAGGCAGAAAGCTCTGTTTCCTCTGCTCCATCTTTACACAGCCTCTGTTCTCTGTGAGCTGCCGGTCCCCAGCCTCCTCTGCACCTCTGTGGTCCTCGGCTGCTCTTCTCCGCTGCAGGATCATCATCTGACTGTGATCTGAAGAGGTTGCAAATTTGTATCAACAAGTAGAACAAATTGCACTGAGAGTGACTCAATTTTGACCATTTCTCATTGAAGTATAATCACACACAAAGGAAATATAATGAGTACGCTGTGCCGCAAACATTTAATTGCAGCCATAAATCTCAAACTATCAGCTGCATATTTTACATCATGCGTTAGGAACGTAGCCGCAGCAGGCTAATAATTACATTTTATTGATGTTTGTCACTTAGCAACTGCTGTTAGTTCTCTACCAAATGACCATTAACTCTATATCTAAATCCATGTCCCAACCAATAAACAATGAAACAATGGCCATGATGCACATAACTCTGCTGGCCTGGGACTTACCTCATCAGACGACATTGTTGACAAAATGGTAAAGTATTGCTGTGGTTGACTCCATTTGGCCGAGCTTCAGAGAACTTGGTTGACAATGGGGTTGAAGGTGGGAGGGGTGTAATGTCTGAGGCCAATCATCTGTTCTGGTCTGAGATGCTGGTGCTTCAGCAGTAAGCTGAGTATCAAGAAGTTGAGTTTCTACTAAAGTACTTAGTAATACTATTAGGGATGACCATTCCAAGTATTATAGTCAATCTCTGTAAAACTTTTACATAGTAGCAACTACCGTCTGTGTAAATTAATCGCATTATCTCAGTGGATCATTACCGGGATATGTAATAACAGCCTCACACAAGTCTCCCGATGCAGGTACACGAAAGCACGGCGGAAAGTAAAAAAGAAAATTAGTAGTAAAGAGCCTATATGGGCTTTTTTTTTATTAGACAAGAGCGCTGATGGACAGCTGGCTGAAGACACTTGTCCTGTCTGCAGAGCATGCAGGAAGAAGGTTTATTTTCGAGACACTTCGCAGCTTTTTTCCTGGATCAAAACTTTGTTTATATAATTTCATTTGCATTACACAGCATACCTACTCTGCTTGTGTTTCACATGGACCTTTATTACTGACACAGTGTCAGTAATAAAGCACAGAATTCAGTGGAGCGATCATAGAAGAGATGGAGCCAAGCCAAGAAAAGACAGAAAAGACAAGAGAGGTCACAAAAAGTGTAGTGCTCACACACACTACCAGCTCCTACACTAACACACACTACCAGCTCCTACACTAACACACACTAACAGCTACACTAACACTGTCAGCAGCCGGTCTACTCAGGTCAACTAAGCAGAGCCGACACAATTAAAATTATGATACATTTAATAAAAAATGTAAGGCAACGTGGCGTGTGTAAACATGTTCATTTATTCATATGATCACTGATTGAGAGGATCACTTGAAAGAAGGTACGGTAATTATGGCTCCTTATAATTACGAGCTAAGAACGTGAGTCCATATCGAAGGCTAGTTACATGGTTGTATCTTTAGCTCAAGAAATTGTATTTTTATAAATGTTTTTATTATTATTATTCAGCATATCAAAACGTAGCTGTTACAGTACTGTAAATGTGTAATGTTAAATCATCAACAGGTGCATTCACTTGTAGAAGGACCAAGAACTGTATTGTCTACATTTTGAAATATGTATCTAAGACCTATAAGACCAGGCAATCCTTTTCAAACCATCAGAGAGACGAACAAAAAAGGTAAGTGGACAGAGAGAAGTCAGGATGTGACTGTGATATTCGTACATTTGAGACCTATTTTGACCATGACTTTGTGAATATATTCATGTCGACAAAGTGAGAAGGTAATATTTTCCATTATAATATTAACAATATCAGTCCATTCCTTTATTGTAGGGGAGTCAGGATGCAGCCAGTGTCTGGTGGTGGTTTTCTTGCCAGCAGAAATCAGAATACCATTAGGTAAGGTTGCCTTGTGAGAAAGTTAACTTCTCAGAGAAATTGTATTTTAATGTTTTATTGTGATGTTTTCAGTTAGTTTTAAAGGTAATACATTCCTGATAAATAGCTGCATTGCACTTAAAGCCCCATTGTGTAACTTATTTGGCTTTTTAGTAGCAAAAATCAAATATGTCTTTCATAAACGTATTTCACTGAAGTGGAATCTCACCCACATACAAATGAAAGCTTTCTGGTACCTTAGAATGAGTTGTTACAAGTCGTTACAAATACATAAGTGGGCGACGCACCGAACCGAGGTCGGCTCGGCCTGTTAAAACTGTCACCACTGTGTAGTGTGAGGAAGGACGGAGGCGCTGGTGTTGCATTCAGGTGCAGTCAGGCAGACGGCCGTCGGCAAACCAACCGGATGTCATTTTACTCCACCAGAGAAAGACGGTAAAACAATACCACATCACCATGACAACATGTTGTCAGGCCTGTATTGTTTTTGCCTCGTGCTGACGGACCACTTGTTTACATAGACGCTTGTTTATCCTGTTACATGCAGCGTCTGTTGTCTGTCTGACGTCTGCCCCATTTCACCTGAATGCAACATCAAGAATACGTTCAGATATGCAACCGCACCGCTAGATGGGGGGAATTCCTACATATTATATCTTTAAGGTTGCCTGTTGTGAGAAAGTTAATTTCACAGAGAAATTGTACTATTTTTAATGTTTTATTGTGATGTTTCCAGTTAGTTTTAAAGGTAATATATTCCTGATAAATAGCTTCATTGCACTTCAGAATATCGTGATTATATCGATAACCGTGATCATTTGGTCACTATAATCGAGATGTCAGATTTTCCACATTGTTACATCCCTAAATACTATATATTTACACTGTGGAGTAGAAGCAATAACATATAATTAATCACAGGACGACAGTCGTACAGCTTCTACCAGGAGACATCTCCAGCCTCTCTCTCTCTCTCTGTCTGCTGCTGCCTCGCTCCACCAGGGAGAAACCAAAGGGGGGCAAGTGGGAGGTTAGAGGGAGCAGATTGTTGTAGGGGCGTTCTTCGTCTCAACTCGCCTCGACAGGAAATGAGAGAACACACACACACCTCCGGGGATCTGTTACACTTACACACACACACACACACACAGTTTCCACTGTGTCATTCTGTCAAATACCATCCACTCATTCTTGTGTGTGTGTGTGTTGGCAGAGTGATGACAGGGAACACAGAACACACCCTGAGGACACATACACCGTATACACACATATAAAGTGTGTGTGTGTGTGTGTGTGTGTGTGTGTGTGTGTGTGTGTGTGTGTGTGTGTGTGTGTGTGTGTGTGTGGGTGAATGAGTGGGTGAGTGTTTACCAGCAATAATTAATCATAATGTGGAGCTATTGATCGTCTGCCCTCTTTATTCTCCAGTCACCTGATCAATAACTACGACTCCTCTCCTAAAAGTTGGAGCAGTTTAACCCTTTACACCCAGGACTGTCACAACACAACAACACAGACCCACACAGATCACAACAGTTTTCATCTAACGGCTTGTTATTACAGATAAACACAAAAACCATTCACATAAACACACACGCAGGTGCACACAGACACTCACAAACAGATCTGTGCGTTATTCAGTTTCTGAATGATTGCACGCATTGTATTTTATTTTGTGTTTCCTGGTGAGTGTATGTGAGCTCATGGTCCAGGCAACTACACACACACTTTGTATGTTCAGTGTGCAATTTGATATTGGTGATAAGGCACACACACACACACACACACACACACACTGACACACACAGGGTGGTCACCGTCTCTCTACAAACAGGAAATGAATGTCACACACAGTTTTTACTCACTCCCCTGTGGTGTTGCCGTTGCTGTGGTTACCATAACTGCACTGAAGCTGTGTGTGCGTGTAGTGTGAACTTGTTTATGTTTTGGGAACCTGGACATGGTGAAATCTGAGTGCAAGTCATGACCTTTGACCTTTCAGAGTTCAGATGGAGGCATGCCCAGCAGTGTTGCCATGGTGACTGCTTTCCCTGCTGAGGTGGAGCTGTGTGTATACACACACACACACACACACACACACACACAGCTCACAACCATGGTACTGCCGTGGGAAAGTGGACTTCAGGGCTCAGTGTCACACACCTGTCCTTTAAAAGAGAGACAAGAAACTGGACCAGACAACCAGGAACATCATCTACTGACCCACTGACTGAACCACTGACTGACCCACAGACTGACTGACTGACTGACTAACGGACCGACTTACACACCGACTAACAGACCGACTTACACACTGACTAACAGACCGACTTAAAGACCGACTTACAGACCGACTAACAGACCGACGTACAGACTGATTTACAGACCGATGTACAGACCGACTTACAGACCGACTAACAGACTGATTTACAGACTGACTTACAGACTGACTAACAGACTGACTTACAGACCGACTTACAGACTGACTAACAGACTGACTTACAGACTGACCATGGCGTCCCGCCACAGTCTGGTTTGGACCTGCCATAGTCTCTCACAGAAAAAAACATATTATTGTGGTGTTTAACAGTGTTCCACCATCAGTCATCTCTATCACTCAGCCTCTCCTCCTGCTGCATGACCAGGTCACACTAGTAAACGCTAAATGTGCTAAATGGATAACTGATCATGATCATCACTCCCCCCTCCCCCTTCTGGTCGGACACCATCCGCCGTAGTCTCAAACATCACACAACAAACTGGACCTTCCATGTAAAAACTGACAGTGAGTGTCACGACTTCCTCTATCTGGCCCTTCAAATTAAAAGCCCTCTAGCATTTCATACACAGTTCAGTCATACAGATTTTGACTTCATTTTGATAAAACACGGCTCCAAATGTTTGTTTGTTTTTTCTGCGACCAATCGACCAATGAAATCTTGGTGGACTAATGACTTCTTGGTGGACTATTTGGGGGCAGCCCTACAAAACAGAGACAAGATAAGAACTGAAAGAGGAAGAAAAGTCTCTGGATTAAACATCTACTGCTGCTGCTCCCCTAATCTAATCCAATCACACACACACACAGCTGGCCCGATGCCTGGGTGGAGCTGCATTTGTCTTCTTTTCTTTAAACTCCCCCCACCACTCTCTCTCTCTGTCTCTCTCTCAGTCTCTCTTGTGCTCTCTCTTCCCCCTCTCTCTGAAGTATGTGAGGCTGAATGAAACCATCTGGTCCTGATTAGGGGATGGCTGTGGTTTTCTGTGTAACACTCGTCCTGCCCGCTCCTCTGCTCAGTCTCTGTGTGAGGGTCAGACTCTCAGACTCTTTCTTCATCCTGTTGTCCACCATCCTCAAACAAGGTGATGGGATGTCTTCACCTGGACATTACACTCAGGTGAACAGCATCAGCATCTTTCAGTGTGTGCGTGTGTGTGAAAAGCACGGGTTCCTTCTCCGCGAATGCGTTCCTCCATCATGTGTGTGTTTCTTCTTGCTAATGTGATATGTTTGAGGATTCAGAGCCTCTCTCTCTCACACACACAGACTCTTGTTGTTCAGTATTTCCCAACACCGCGAGAGCAGCTGAATGTTAATGACGCCGTGTCTTTCACCACATCTTCTCTTGAGCTTCGACCATCACTGAGCTGAGTCATATTTCACACACATGTCGGCAGAAAGACCTGGGCTGATCTAAAAGAGGAAACAAACTACACAAGCGAGGGAAACAAAGAAAATGAAAAGTAGACACAACAAAACATCTGGACACAGAAAGAAAACTCACGAGGAGCAATGAAAAGAGGAAGCAACAACAGAGAAAAGACGTGAAGAGGAAACTACACAGAGGATCGATTTAAGAACAGAACAGAAAACACAAAACCTACTGTAGTGAACAAGTCGATGTGAGTCTCTACAAACACGGGTCAACATCACACCTGTCACTCTGCTACACACACATTTTGCTGCAAGACAAATCAGATCCTGAAGAACAGATACAGCAGAATAGGGGTGTACCCGAACCCGAATAATACACAAATTATGACTTTGATCCTCTCCTCATTATTCGGGAGCTTTTTTCTAAAGAAAAAGAAACGTTTGGATCAGCAACAGCACATAACCAGGTGATTCTGGTTCACACTCCAACACAGTAGGTGGCGCTAATGCACCTTAACGTTGGTGCGCCGCCATAGAAGCACAACACGAGTAGAGCGCCAAACACCAGCAGGCAGCACTGAGTCACCTGTTTCATTTGTGTCTAGTTCACGTTAGGGTTGCTAAGAAACAGCAACTCCCTGCATGCATTGCATTACAGTAGACAGGAAGTGCTCACCGATACTTATTGTATACGATACGGTATTCATATTGGTTTTATGTGACATTTGAACCATTTTTAAAAAGAGTAATATTGAATGCCCCTGAAAATGTAAAACGGTGTAACCACAAAAGAATCTTATCCACCTACATTGGATTTAAGTGTACTTAAAAAAGTAAAAAAGTATACTTTCTTCTAAAAAACATTCAATTGAAACTGATTTTTTGCTGTTTCTATATTTGAATTGGCAGGTATACATATCCTAAAAACACAGCTTTTCTTTTGAATAATGTGACAAATTATGTAAAAATTGTCAGGAAACATAGTGCTGCATTGCAAAAGTGAATAACATTTATGGCACATTTGAGTCCTGATTTCTTTTCCTGAATATAATATTTTTATGAAAAAATAACGGTTACACCACTTGACATTGCGTTGCATCACGCAACCTTTTTGCGTGTCACAACCCCCGCGAAACAACTGGTTTCACCACCAGAATTTGATCCATTCAGTCCGATTACATTTGGAAAGTCTAGAAGAGCCGCACCATTAAATTATTTTATTCCCGTTCTAGTCTGGCACTTCTGGTTTCTTCCCAAATACGAATCCAAAGTTTTTTTTAAAAGCCTGAATCCGAATCCGAATACAAATAGTGCACTGGCTATACACTCCGACAGCAGAACATCCCTTTAATACGCCGACAGCTGGAAGGAGACAGGTGTGTGCGTCTGGGTGTGTGTGTGTGTGTGCGTGTGCATCACAATTGTTCTTCAGGAAGCGTTTTCTCCCGTCACCCCCATGACCCAGAAAAATGAGTGATAACGCCCCCCCACACATACACACATGTCGGCCTGTGATCCCCCAACACATCCACACCTGGAGGGAGGGGCCGACCTGTTCACCAGCCCCTTCCACTGCTCATTAATCATGACTAATTAATGATGATGTGTAAAACCAGTCGGTCAGACATCATCATTATATACAATATATATATACACAACACAACAATGTGTGTGTTACAACAGAGACACTTTTCCTTCCTTTCTTCTTCTTCTTCTTCTATCCATCACACACACACACACACACACACACACACACACACACACACACACACACACACACACACACTGACCCAGATCATATCTGATATGATCACCCCCCCCACATCCCACCCCTGCCCCAACACACACCAATTAGCAGTGTGTAATCAAGCTTATCTAACGTGTGTGTTATCTGCTCTCGGACATGAGCTGCTGTGTGTGTGTATGTGTGTGTGTGTGTGTGTTCAACTATAGCGGCGATTAGCCCCACAGTTAGCCGTTAGCATGTGGTGATGCTAACAGCCTCCCTTACCAAACCCCTCCTGAGAGGTGATTGGACAAAAGCAGACAGGCAGGGGGCAGTGACACATGCAGCTCCCAACAGCACCTGGGGCTGTGTGTGTGTGTGTGTGTGTAATTGGAAGTGACAGTGGACACACACACTGTGACAGACAGCAGTGGTGGCATTTAGCTGGTGAGACACAACACACACACACACTCACACACACACACACACAGTGAGGATGAGACAATATGGCAGCAGTATATTCAAATGGACAGGAATGACAGTGGGAGGGAGGGAAGGCAGAGAGAAGGAGGGAAGACCTGGGCAGGTGTCAGCTGGTCTCAGATCTGCTGTCTAGAGCTTTTATGAAAACAGTTGTGTAATATCTGAAAAGTAAATGGAGTGTGACCACACCACAGATTAGATGGTCGGGAGTATTTCAGTTGTGTGTCAATTCAACCCAATCCAACAATACACTGATAATATGAACACATATTATCGTGGTTAGGGATGCACATGATTTTACCGATAACAAGAACTTTGACCAGTTAATAGGTAGAGACTGCTTGCTGAAAAAAATGTAGGCCTACCTCTAAAACAACTCTGTCTGGTAACGTTCTGCAGGTCACAACTTGGCCACCAGAGCGTTTTGTTGTTGGATTGTGTGGATTGTGTTGGATTTGATGAGGGAAACCAAGAAATCCCATGAGCCTCTGTAGCGTAGCTCTGAGCAGCTCGCAGCTCTGCTCCGCCGTTCTAAAAATAGCTTGCACCGTGCTTTCTTTCTTTTTGTTGTTCTCTTTTCAGTTGCATCTGATTTTTTCAGCCGCTCCACACATAAAATGTAATTCATGGATCTGTAGGCCTATACCTTGTTGTTGAAATTGGTATTGAAATTGAAAACTTTATTGAACAACATTAGACAAGTGTTCAAAAGGATTAAAACACAATAAAGCCCAAAGGCTTATTTCCATTGTGGTCCTATTTGATGGTAGACAACATGGATTTAAAAACAAGGAAGACAACACACAACACATGGACTAAAAACATGGGAGAAAGACACTAGGGCACATAGACGGCAACATTGAAGAAAAAGAACAAGACGAAATAGATAAGACAAGGGAATTAGGTCCCAAACAACAAAACATTTGACAGACATACAAACACCTTTGTTGTTTACATATGGAGATGAAAAATTTCAATAAAAATGTAAGTTTAAAAAAAAAAATAGCTTGCACCGACAAATAAAGACAAAACAAACCTACTGCTATCTATGACTAGGGATTATGGCAATGGGGCATTTTGCCAAAATGTTGAACTATCCCTTTAATCTTATCGGTTAACGGTTAAAACCGGTTAACGAGTGTTGGTTATCGGTCCGAAAAAAAAAGTCAAAATGTCGACCCTAATTGTGATTTCTATAGGGCTACTATTTCAAAAGCATTTCAAATCAAAGCGTGTGAATGAGGCTCAACCAATGAGGACGCTCCAACAGTCAGTCAGAGACAGTCCTGTGGACAGGTCTGTCCCCTCTGCAGTGGATGGTGGGACATTTAGGAGGAATAAAGGAGGTAGGAGAGGAAAGGAGGAGGTAAACAGATATAATAAGAAACAGATTCATTCATTCACTCACACACACACACACACACACACACACACACACACACGCACACACACATATAGCTGTGCTCTACTTTCAAGGGCATCAAACTCTATTTCTGTGTTTGTGAAGGTATGTGAAGAGTATATATACTTGCTGTGTGTGTGTGTGTGTGTGTGTGTGTGTGTGTGTGTGTGTGTGTGTGTGTGTGTGTGTGTGTGTGTGTGTGTGTGCGTGTGTGTGTGTGTGTGTGTGCGAAGGCTCTGATCTCCTGCAGGAGCACTAACTGGGCGCTAACAGCATTAGCGTTAGCACAGCAAGCTAAGTTGCCTGAGGCCAAACATGAATAATGTAGCAGTCAGCCCAGTGCCTCTGGGTGTGTGAGTGTTGTTTTTGTGTGTATCACTGTTATCTGGCTGTACTGGAGGCTGTCTAGGTGACGCTATAAGAATAATATGCTAATTACTAATAATTACCCTGTAACATACACACACAGATTACCCCCCTCCCCCTCCCCCTCCTCCCTCTGGGCTGTGACTACTCCAGGCAAGGACGAAGAGGAGGAGGAAGAGGAAGAGGAAGAGGGAAAGCAGGGGCAGGGAGGAGGGGAAACAAACCAACTCTTCTTCTTCTTCCTCCTCCTCTTCACTCTTCAGTTCCACAATCACACCTCAAACAAGCCAATGATTTCATTCATTCATATTCACACAGGGCCGTCAACAAATCAAAATAATCTACGTTCCTAAACATCTCTCCTCCACCTCCATGAAAATTCTGATGTGGGGAGAATTCAACCAACTTTATTTACAACACGTGCACAATGAATGATCTAAACACGGAAACATAGAAAGCAGGACGGAATGTTGAGATAGGATGGCGTAAAAGACAAAAGTTGAGCTATTGAAATATTAATTGAGTAGAGATAAGGACCGGAGCAAGGGATCAGGATTAATTATATTCAGAGATAACTATGAAATAACACTAGTGATGATGTAAACTACAAATCAACATGTTCTTGATGACAACTCCCCACTGAATTTGAAAGATAAAACAAGGATTTGAACACGTTCTGGATCATGTTATCTTCATGTCGTCACGTGTGACTGAGACAGAAAGAAGAGCTGAGTGAATGAATGGGCTGCACAGAGCTCCAACAAGGAAATTAAGTTCTATCCATTTGCAACAGAAATAAAATATATTTGGTGAAAATTAATATTGAAACTGTTTTGGGATAAATCAGACTGTGGGACATGACATCAGTAGCCTAAAGTAGGAGGTCCTTCAGTGTGGTCAGGACACATGTGGTCTAGAGTCCAGACCACCTCGAAATGTGGTCTGAGTAATCAGATCGCTAATGCATCCTCATAGCATCGTGGGTATGTCCACATCACTATTGTTGCTTTCAGACAGACATGCTTCTGGCCCTGGCTCTGTTCTAACTTGGTGCTTCCTGGTGAAGCTGCCCACGTTTACACCAGTTTAAGCTGTCTGGGTAATCCTTCTTCAGTTTTTTAAGTTCACTAAGTATCTGGTCTGGTGTAGTGAACCCAGTCTTGGCCATCTCTTCCGCAAGTTCAGGGTACAACTTTCTCTTTCTTGTACAGCTTTGTGGCAGTGTGTTGTAATTTGTGTGTGTTTGTATGTGTCTGGTGAAACAAAATGTGAAGATATGGTCATGTGAAAAAGAATTTCCCTAGAGGGACAATAAAGGTCTAAAGTTTAAAAGTCTAGCTTTCTAGCTCTAGCTGTCTTAAAATTCTGTAGATACCAAAATCGCCACCAAACATTTAGTTTTTTCTCCTTGTTGCCAGTTGCTGCGTTCTCCTCCTTCCTGCTTGTCTTTACAGCCTAGAATATGACACGCCCACTGATGATGTCACGGTTCACGAGGAAAAACCAACTATTTTTTGGTTCTGCTGATGACAGATTTTTCAGGTTTAAGATTGAGTTCGGCAACCGGAACTTGCACAGACCCCTGCCCGTTAAAACCCCTTTCTTTAGCCACGAGTAGAAGCCCATAGGTGATAATTAAGCAGGATTTATTTTGTCTATATTTTGTGGTGTTTTTAGGAAAATCCTACAGACTCTACCTTTTATATGAATATACTTCTGGGTCATTTCACTTAGTTTGGAACCTTTCTAAGCAAAGAAACCTGGGGTGTCTTTGTAACCATTGGGGCTTTTGGCAACTAGCTGATGTGGGAATTAGCAGACAGATAAAGTGTAGGCTACATTTAACATGAAAACCTATAATGTTTACCTGTCTGCCAAAATCCCTGTTAAATGTTCTCCTTGGTCTGGGAGATCACAGCCTCCCAGAGTTTGACAGTGCCTGGATGGGATTATTAAAATGAGTAGCCGATACATCAAGTTCCCTCGTCAGACTGTGGGAGAACAGGCTGACGTCAAAAGGCCATTTGCAGCAAAGTCCTGTTTACCAAATGTAATTGGAGCAATTGACTGCACTCGTATCGCGATAAGGGCCGAGCAGGAATCCTGAGCCGGGGCGTGGTGTGGTCTGAGAGCAGCAGCTGGTCTGGGACCTGCAGCATGTGTTGCTGTGTGAGTGTTTCCGTGTGTCCACTGTCCATCCTTATCAGTCAAACGTCCACTCATTACCCACAGGACAACAGCTGTCACTTCCTCTTCATGTCGTGATTCAGTGTCCACCCCGTCAGAGCTCACAATGAACCAGATCAGATCTGTCAGAAGGAGTGCACATGGCAGCCTGACTCAGGTCACCCTCATAAAACCAGAGGAGGCTCTTTGTGTTGGTTCAGGTTTTTAAATCCTAGTTGTCTTCATCTCTAACTGACTGATCACACTTCTGTTGACTTGACTATTTGATGATAATTTATGTGTTTGATTGTGATAAAAACTACAGACTGAGACCAGGTCTGAGTCTGAGAGACTCTGATCAGATCTGTATCAGTGATCTGATCTCAGGTCAGCTCTAAGTGTCTGTTCACACCTGCTTTAAATGCATCGCCACATGTCTTGATTGACCACGTGTGATCAGATCTCATCTCCCTGCTTTATAATCCACCTTTTTCCGGACGTCAAAAACGTAAGCTTTTGCTCTTCCGGTGGAATTTTATTATTACATTTCCATGGTTTCAGTAGTCGTGGTAAATGCATGGATTTTTTTTTTTCAATGAAAATCTGTTAAACGCATGGATCATCACACCAGCTTTTAACAATGGATATCACACAAATTGACATCCGTGTTAAAAGCCAACGACTGAAAACCATGGAAATGCAAACGTACAATTCCACCAGAAATGCAAAACCAGCTTCCGGTTTAGACCATAGATGACATTTGGAAACTTGTGGATATATAAATAAAAGTCATGTGTGTGTGAGTAAAAAATGTGGACACATGTCACCTCCTCCAATGTGGTCTGAGTGACATGAATGTGAAGTGTCCTCAGTGCCCTTACACCTGTCTGTCCTATGAGCTATCCACTTGTGCTTCCATCACCTGAGACAGATGTTCACATCAGTCCTAACAGAGCCTGCAGCTGGCCTGAGACTGACAGATATGTAAATGAGAGTAATCCAGAGTGAACAGACGGGTCAGAAAAATGAAGGAGATTAGGACAGATCATAATCCAGGAACATGTCAGATTAGACAAAGGGAGGAAAGATCTGCTTCTTAATCTGTTCTCCTCCGTGTTCTCTCCTTCATGGACCAATATTAATCTTCAGTAATAAGAAATGATCCTGAGGGTCAGAGCCTCTCTGGGCTCAGACAAAGATTGTTTCTGAGACTCTGTGAAGCTGCTGTCAGCTGGTCCTGCTTTCAGGAATCTCACCTCTTTACCTCCATTCTCATAATCACACTGTTGCTTCCCTGTATTCCTTATAATTTATTTTGTATATGTGCAGTTATTCTTCAAATGGCAGCATGAGGTAGAATCAGAAAATAAGGTTTACTGCTTTATTATAGGTTTTCACATGACTTCTTGGTATTTGGTGCAGTGATAAAATAAAATACAATAATACACAAGACAACAAAAAGTAAAAATACTGCTACAGTAGAGATAAATATATAAACAAACTATGTTAGGATGGCAAAACTCCTCCTGAACAGGATGTGCTAAACGTATTGATTAGATCCAGCCATCTGCATCATTATTATTATATTTTAACCAATAACTGATCAAATTAATTAATTATAAAATGTGTGACTAAAGCTCTGCTTCTCCCTGCCTGTAGTCAACACTGTGATCTGCAGCAGTGTCCTGAGCACTGCACCATCATTTTACTACAGTGGAGGCAAAGTCACTGTGTAAAAAAGAGAGCCAATTAAAATATCTGAGTAAAGGCGTTACATTTGGAATGGGGAGGGGTAGAACATCTCGTGTGGTGATAGCGGTAATATATAATAAAACCATTAAATTAGAGCATCTGTAGTCTACCAGGCGTATGTGCATTGGTATTTCAATGCATATCATTAAGCACCTCGCAGCCAAAAGCCGATAATATCAAATTTATACTTGGCTGTCATCTAGTTTAACTAGCTAAAACTAATGTACTCCACTATGACAGTTTTGTGATTGGTCCTCCTTTGTGCAGGTTTTACTGCTCAGATGTTAACACAATTGTTATAGAGAAACTTTGGCTTTACAGTGTATGCTCTTACTGCTCTATGACTATGACATTACACAGTGAGGTATCTGTTATTTAGCCTACCTGACTAATAAAAAGGGTGTCAGCAATAAAAACACTTGGACACAACAGTTCCTGGGACTTCATGTAGCAATGTCATGCTAAACAAAACTTTTTCTCCTTACTGCCGATGGAAAAATGTAAGCAAAGGGTGTATTAACATGGCAGTATGGTGCACATGCGAAGAAGGCTCCAATTATCAGTTATTGGTCTCCAATGATCACCAATACCAGCTATCAGTATTGGCCCCGAAAAAACCATATTGGTCAATCCCTAGTATTGAGTTAAGGATGTGCAAAAGAGAGAAATGATCTCTTATGTGCAGTAATAATACTCCATTGTGCTACTGTCATGTGGCTGTTGATGACTGATGAGGTCAGACAGGTCAGGGTGAGAAGAAGAAGCTGCTGCTGGTCCATCTCTGGGAACACCTGGACCGTAATTCTGCCCCTGATACAGAAAATGTTACATTATTAATTAGTTTAGATCAAACAACTTATTCACACATGTGTATAGGTGGAGTCTGTACTGATTCAGCTCATAAAAACAGAGGTTTGTTGAAACCTCAAATATCCTCACATATTTACAGCAATTTCACTTTCATTATCCTCAAAGTTATGTCAAGAAGTTAGAATATGATGCTATACAGTCTCAATTTACAGTCATCACTATACAATAAGCCTAAAGTTACTCATGCAACTAGCTAAGCAACGTGAAGATGGTAAACTTCACTAAACTGCTACAACAGAACCGTGTCGACATTATAAATATCACAAATGTAGGCAGTTTGTTATTAGTTACACCTTTGATGTTGATACTAAAGAGCAAAGAAATAGTTACTCACCAGTTTCAAAGAATCCAGGAATATCAAACCGCATCTGTTTATTGGCCGAGAGCTGTCTCAGTGGTGAAAGAACCACACCAGGATGTTCTCGTGTCTCACTGCTTGTCTGTGCTGTGGAAGCTAGTTTCTTGTCAGGAGTGGAGATAAAGATCACTTTCAAGGAGCTTCAGCGTTGTGAGGGGCTGAAGGCAGACTACACACCACACTGACTCACTGTGTTGTTGAGTTGTATGATGACGCGGGTTAGCTTGGGCCTTGCTGGTTGGCTAATTGCTAATTTCAGGAGTGTGGTCTTCAGTCCAGACGGTGACAACCACCATTAAAAACAAGAAGAAAAGAGGTGATTCACACTCGTCAGTGTGTGTCATTTCATGAACAAGAACATGTTCTGGACTGTGGTTTGAGTTTCATCAGAAATTATAATTCTTGGTCGGTGTCTTGCTCTTCCACCTCTTCCACACTTTTCTTCCTCTACCTCTCTCATTATTTCCCCCCGTTGTTTCTTTGGAGCCTTCAACAACCTGTGCCCTCTCACATGGCTTATATTGGTTTGATCACTTCATTAGCAAGAAATGTGAACAGTTTTTAGTCGTTGTGTTTAAAGAGGAACTCTCCAAGTCCGGTCACTTTTCCTCTGTGTTGCTAACCCTCCACCTGGCCATGTGCATTTATTTACAACGAAGCTGACCAGAAAGCAATCAATAGAGTGGTGGATAATAGGCTATATGTGTGGTGGCCTGGGAAAACCCTTCACATGGTGGGATTTTGACATTTTCATTTTTTGATATTTACATAAACTAGAAGTTTTCAGCCATTCATAACTGTTTGAATAACTGAGATAGCCCGTTCAGATCAAAAGTTATGGGCATTTTAATCTATTATGACCAAAAAACTGAAAAGTGGGAAAAATGGCTTTAACTAGAACGTTGCTGTTTAACCCCGAGTGTTTTACAAAACATTAAACAACTTCTGAACCGTTTATGATAGAGACGAGCTGTAAACAGTATCTGAATCGTGTGGTTCCGAGGGTCCTTGAATGGTGCCTCTATGACAAGAAGGGGCCGTATAGGGTGCGTGTAATCACGTGGTACGGGAACAGATGCTAAACCTAGCATAGCATCGATGCTAATCCGAACGTAGCATCAATGCCAAACAGAACGTAGCATCGGCGCTAAATCGAATTTATCATCAGCACTTGCACATGTTTTACAAAACATCAACAACATATTATAACTTCCGAACCGTTTATGATAAAGATCAGCTGTAATAAAGCATCTGAATCGTGGGATTTTCTGCTTTCCGAGGGTCCTTGAATGTTACCTCTACAACAACAACGGACCTGTCTCCTCTAGCGCTGCTGCTGCAGATCAGCTGTGCTGTGTCTCTGGTGAAAATGAAACGCTTTACTCGCCACAAAAACATAAAAATAAGTACTTTCCGTTTTGTTTTCTTAAAATATTTATTCACCACGATGTAGTAGGGAGTTCAAAGTACCAGAATCAAACAAAATATCAAAATCGTGGTAATAGTGCTTTTCCACCTATTTTGGCTATTTGCCACAATAGAACGTCAGCGACATCCGACGGGTTTTCCCAGGCCGCCACACATATTATAAACATGTCACCATGTGTTTATTTGTGTAGTCTTATCTGTCATAAACAAGAGATTATGGGTTACAGGGTGTCGTGGTGCCGCAGAAACGAGCTTATGATCTTACAAGTCTTACAAGTCATTGATTTAACCAGCACTAGGACTCTGGAGCTGGTTCATTGTGGCAAACATGTAGCATAGCTAAGGAAAAAATCCTTAAGTTATGACACTAGTGCCGTAATTGTGTTGAACTTCTGCAACCTGTGTTTAAAAAATGAGAACGTCCGAAGGTGAAAACCGACGTTCCAACGTGTGCCTTCCGCAACGACGCAAATTAAATTTGTGTGTCGCAACGTTCAGGGTAGTAAACATGTTGATAAAACAAACAATTTTGTTTTTGTTGTTGTGCATGATGTAGAGCTGCAGCTTCAAAATTACTTGCAGAGTCTTTTGTAATGGCCCGTTTGTTCGGCTGAGGCCGTGGCCTACGTGTTCCCACACAACACACACCTTTTTTTTTATCCATTGATCCGCAGACCACTTGCGTACCGATCACTGATCAACTGTCTGGTTCATGCGTTGCACCACTACTTATAATATTTCCATTTCCCTTCTTTAAGTCTTATATTGAGTTGGTAAAACTGAAGTGTGTTGCAAATGTTACATAACAGATTTGGTTGGAAAGCCCTTGAGTGGACGCGGGACATAATGATAAGCTGGTGTAGGTGTATATAATGAGCTATGTAAACAACCACTTAAAATTGAATATAATTCGAATATTTAACATAAGAAGCATCAGAAATTTTAATCTGATTTGATTGACAACCCCAGTGTTTGCCATTATTCATCACAAGTGCATCTGCATCACCATGCACAGTGTGTGTAGAGTTGATTCAATAAGAGAAGGAAATTTTATGTTTTAGCGACAAAGGAAAACTGTAATGTGTTTGTTTAGTTGTGGTTCTTTTACCTTTGTGACATTGTGACCGTAAAATAGCCAGAGCTTGTAGTAAAACAGTAATTCTGGATCCCTGGTCTAACAGCAGGTCTGAGACTACAGAGGAGGAGAAAATGACTAAAAAGAGAAAGTGTGGCAGTAAAGAGAGAGTGTTATTTGAGAACTTCTTCTGCTCTACTGAATTATTACTAATTCTGACTTTTTTTTACATTAACTGTTTATTTCGGGCATGTCAATTGAATCATGATCATCACACTTCAACTTAGTTCAAATAATACAATACAGATGGCCAAAAGGGAAAGCGGAAGGAAGGGAAAGGGAAACTTAAGCAGCTCTCTGACAGAGAAGAGCAGGATCAGGTTCAAACACCGGTCTCCAGGGACTCAGAGTCCAGATAAACAAGTCTCTGGACAATTAACCCAACAAACGACTGGAGGACACATGCACACAGACAGAGTGGTGTAAATGTCAAGGACGACACCTCCAGCTGATGAAGAGTGTGAAGAGTGCAGCGGAGTCTGCATCTCACCGGCCGACCCCCCGCCCCCCCCGCCCCGGCATGCAGAAGGTCATCTCTAACCTCTAGCAGAGAGAGAGGGGGGGGATCGTTCAGCGTGGCACGGCCTGAAAAGGTCTCCTCCCCCAGGACCTACCCACAATGCAGACACACACATACAAAACAACACAACACACACACACTGACATGCACGGTACAAGTCAGTAACAATTAGGGCTGGGGGAATGGAGAGCCGGTCCCAACTCCTTCCATCCATCGACATCATTTGCTAAATGATTCAATTGTCCATATTGTTCCGCTAACCGGAGCAGGAGAAGGCGGTCCAGGAGGATCTCATCACTTGAACCTCTCCAAACATTTCCATGGTAACATGGTAACTCACGCTGCACAGGTAAAATCATTAGAAGCCTGTTGATATTAAAGGTCCAGTGTGTAATATTTGTCAAGGTTTATTGGCAAAATCTGAATCACGTTAATTTCAACACTACAATTGGCGCGATATAGCGCATTTACCGTTTATTAGCGGTCAAGCGCGACCTATCCATGCAAGAGAGACGGCAGGTGTAGGGGCTGACAAAGAGGAAAAGAGCCATTTGACTGTCTTAACTGTCTTATAACAACAGATCCTGGGTCGGTCAGCTTTTGCGATCACACTGTATTATATTTTGGTTTCGTTGTGTTCCCAATCGATTCTAGCACAACTCCATCAAGAAACCCTGTCCTGGTCTTGCATTGTTGCATCTTCATCCATCTTATCCATCCATAAACAGTCTTTTTTTGTTTTTTCTTTTGTCATAGTAGCGTCATGTTAATTGTCTCTTTTTGTAGTTTTTTTTGTCTGTTGGTTTCTGTTGGATACATGTGTGTTCTTCCTGTCTATATGAATTCTGTTGTCATGTCCTTGTGTTTATTTTAATGGCTTTTAACACCTTGCCAGGAGGACTACAGTCGGAAACTGGCCGTTGGCTAACACTGGCACTTTTACATTTTATTATGTCCATTAATGTGCATTGTCCTCCTCAAATAAAAATAAAATAAAATAAACATGATCGCGTTGTCTAAAATCGCAGTTTCGATCAGAAAATGATAAATCGTTCAGCCTTACCCATGAATATATTTGTATAAGTGTATAATCGCTATGAAATAAAATTTGTTTGGTTTTCGTAGCCTTATAATTATTCTTATACAGATACAGAGTGAGTGTCGCCCCCCCCCCCCCATTTTACACACTGGCCCTTTAATGAGCCAGTGTAATTTCAGGGGTGGTGCTCATCATCTATTAGAGCCACCTGAGTGAATGTTGGGGGAAACACTGTGTGAGTGCACCGTGACATCGCACTGCAGCGTTCATTCAAAAAGTCTTGGGTTTGTTTACTAGTTAGTGACGGAGCCAGAGAGACAAAAAGTCTGAGGGAGGGAGGGAGGGAAGGAGGGAAGGAGAGAAGGAGGGGGGAGGTAAAGGGTGAAATGACACAAGAGAAAAGAAAGAAGAAGAAGACTGTCACTGTGCAGGAACAAAATCTGTTGTGAAAGCAGTTCTCTATCTTGTTCAGTGCTCCATTATAGAATTACTGTTGTTGGCACTGAAAACATGTACAAGCGTCTTTCCCCCCAGAAAATCCACAGGAATCGATAAGGGAAAGAACTGGATTGATGAACAGAATCCATCGATATCAATAAAACCTTATCAATTCCCATTCTTACTATCAATGTGTAACAATCAGCTGAGATAACCACTGAAAGTCAGATGTGGCTGTGAGGAAAAGGATAAGATACAGTGGAGGAGACAAGATGATGTTGGACAGCTGCAAACATCTGCTCTGACCTCTGATGGAGAAGGTCGTCTCTCCATTGACAAAGTAGCTGGCTTATTAACTGATGATGACAAACACTGTTAGTAGCATCTGTGTGTGAGATGACATGAGATGATGATGAGAAAATGGAATTAAATACATAAAGTATGAGCAGTGGTGGCGAGGATTGCAAAATCTGGGAATTTACAGGAATGTACCGGAATAAACCGGAAATTTACAAAACTGAAAGTTGGTCCTTAACAGAGGATTTCAATATAGTTGTACTGTAGCACAATCTTGGCTAAAACAACCAGATGTTATGCAAGTACACTAGAATGTCTCTGCTATTCCTCAATCACATGCACTGTGCATCACATGCAAAGATGATTCTAGAACTCTGGAATCTTGAGAGCAAAACACAAAACTACTGAAGCCACACGTTTCATCTGATGGACTACAGACTTGGATAAAATTATACTTGTACTAACTTATTAATATTTAACTTGCAAATATTAAATGAAAGAATATACTAATAAAACATTAAATGCTCCTTTCATTTAACATTTTGAATTTTAAATTTTTTTCCAGTTAAAGGTGATAGCTACAAGTTTAATTCCTCCTGGCCAGTAGGTGTTCCACTCACACTGCCTGCTCTCGCTCCAACCTTCTGTTTTACTGGTCGCCACTTACAGCAGTTACACATGACATCAACATTCTAATGCTGTTGCCACAGAGATCATTCCATGCTGACGTTGCCAATGTAACCAGATGTAAATATTTATATATTTCGGACCCGCCAAAATGTATTAAACAATTATTTATGTACTATGTATAAAAAATTCTGTAAAATTAATACTTTTATTCTGCACCCCTCTAGACATTCTGTGGATGCATTATTTTTGAAAAATGTATCCTTTTGATGAAAAAGTTGTAGCTATAACCTTTAATTCCTAATAATTCCAAATAATTTGAAGATTTCCAGTTTGGCATATTTTTTTCCGTCCCTTTGTAACTCTAGTGGTGACCAATGAATAGATGAAGAGATTAGCTGATTTCTAATGATTAATGATGATGATAATAATAATTGTAGTGGACGGTCAGTGCAGCTGAACATGTTTATGCCAGTGTGTTGCTGCTGATGCTTGTGTGAGTCAGTGTTGTTGCTGATGTTTATGTGCGTGTGTATGTGTGACCATGAAACACACACACACACACACACACACACACTGTGACCATGAAACACACACACACACACACACACACACACACACACTCTAAACCTAGACTCCATTATAAGCACTCCTCTCTCTTTTTTGCCTGCAGCTCCCTTATGGCACTCGACCACTAATGCAATTGTGCTGGGAGGTAGGCCTGGGGGTGGAGGGGGGTGGGGGGGTTGTCACTGCTGTCATTGGTGTTTTTAGATTTCCCAGACTCTTCAGCTGGCGATGATGATGATGATGATGTGTGTGTGTGTGTGTGTGTGTGTGTGTGTGTGTGTGTGTGTGTGTGTGTGTTAACAAAATCTTCATCAACATGAGACAGAAGGATGAGGCTTCACTGTCACAGTCTTCTATAGGTAGCTACTGAGGGGGTTAACGCCCTCAACTCCCAGTTCGATTCCCATTGTCTGTGTGGGTTCTCTCTGTCTCACTCCACTCCAGCTTCCTCCCACAGTCCAAAACCATGCACAGTTAACAGGTGTTCATTTCCATGACCTGTCCTGTGTCAGCTGGGACTGGCTCTAGCCCCCCCACAGAGAAGGAGAGGAGGCTTGGGGAGTAACGGATTACATCTAACAGTGTTGTGTTATTAGGATACAAAAAAGGTAACTGTAATCTGTTACAGTACAGGAAGAAATACTGGTATATTTCATAAAAATGGGCATTACTTCGCAGGATTATATTTTTTAAAGGGACAATGAGGAGTTTTGGAAAGCGAAGTGCTTTCATACTACATTTACCATGAGCCTCCGCGTGCACGGTGAAATTCTTGGACCGGCGCAAGACGGACGTCTTGCCAAGAATGTTTTCATTCATCAAGAATGAAAGTCAGAGGTTCGAAGACGATCAGATACCGCCGTAGTTCCGACCATTAACGGCGATTCGGCGGCGTTATTCCCATGACTCGCCGGGCAGCGTCCGCAAAACTGAAAGTAAGGAAACGCTGGTCAACTCGCCCAGCGTTTCCACCACCACTAATAATAATAACATAATAACGATAGAGACAAAAAGATATATTGATCGAAAATGGAGCCGTTAACAAGTGTGGGTAGCGAAGATTCATCCACATTAATGTGAGACTTTTTTATAACCAAATACAAACTCCTCGTTGTGACTTTAAATCAAATATATAGCAGCTACGATGCAGTAGACTTTTGCATAGCCACACTTTACGACACAACACCACAACAAACCAGCATATGAAATGATCTGTGTGTACCCCGGTTTCCACACACTGTTCTGTCTCTGACTGTGGAATCAAACCGTGGCCCACTGCTGCGCCTCCGGAGCCCAGAGCAGCTGAGACCTGAGGTCACCAGATCACAGGAGAACTGCAAACATCATAACAGTCAGGTATCAAGTCAGACGTAAATCTAAACAACAGGTCACTTTGCTTCTCAGAGGTCGATTCACTGTTCAACATCACTCCTTGATGTTTTTACTTTCTGTCTCTGTGAGGTAGAGAACTGATCTTAAAGGGATAATTCAACATTTTGGCAAGATCTCCTATTGCCATAATCCTTACAGTTTTAGGAGTAGGTTCATTACCTTTAATTGTCCGTGCAAGCTGTTTTTAGATCGGCGGGGCAGAGACACAACAGAGGCGCATGGTATTTCCATGTTTGCCTCATTCCTCTTCCACATTTCCCTTTTGAAGTCACTCTGCCCAGCAGCCGTGTCTGGAATGTAGATCCTGCTACGCATTTGCCTTGAAAACAACTCGGTCTCGTAACGTTGTGTTATTATCTCATAGCGTGGTGAATGTGCAGGTCACAACTTGTCCACCAGAGCGTTTTGGAGTTGTTGGATTGTGTATTTGATGAGTTTGATGAGGGAAAGGCGGAAATACCGTGCAGAGCTCACGTCTCTGCCCTGCTGATCTAAAAACAGCTTGCACAGACAATTAAAGGTAATGAACCTACTGCTGAAACAATTGGGATTATAGCAATAGGCCAATTTACCAAAATGTTGAAATACCCCTTTTATATTAGTGACTGGGATCAGGACACTGACACATCTTCTGATGGTTAGTAAAGTTTTTAAATATTGTAATGCTCCCAGACAAGGAATAGGAAGGAGTTAACTTCTTAAATAGATGACTGACAGCCAGACAAGAGGCTGTCGGTGTATTCCCCCATACAGAGATAAAACTGTATGAGACTGCTGCTTTATGAGACTGTTAATGTGTCTTTGAAACAAAACAGAAAAACCAGAGTCATTGATGCTACCTCTCTCTCACCCTGTCTGTCTTTAATCTCTCTTAACCTCCACTTATCCCAGAGGTGATTCTTAGTTTCCAGCGGTTATGCCCTGACACACATACAGTCAATCATTAATCAGAGTCTGGTGGCATATTAAGAGTCTGCAGTTGCCCAAGGACACACACACACACACATATGAACACACGCGACCACACACAGTGACCCAGAATTTCGTCCTCAGCACAAAAATGTCTCAGGAAGAAGGAGGTCGACACGACACAGTGAGCGCGCTCGGCTGCCGGCAGCACCAATGTTTACGGATGCAAGTGAAGGCATCGACCGCAAGCCGACAGTTGATTTGACAAATAATAACCGAGGAACTTAAACACAGCACGCAACAGCATCAGCACAGCAGGTCAGAGCAGCATACACATCTGTAACCTGTAATCCTCTCACACTGAAAACAAGCTGCTTCTGAATGGAGCCACACAACCTGCTGCTCAGGGACCATCACTCTATTAATAGGCGGTCAGTCCTTCTAAAAACACTGTTGTCCACAACAATCCTGGATCATGTGGCAGCTTTTCTTCAAAAAATGTGATGGATGCAATTTTATGCGATGAAACTGCGGGAACTTGAAAAAACGGATTCCTCCAACACCCTGTTCTCACCTTGGTGTATTTTTAACATTGCATCCCTTTGTTCCAACCACTTAAACAATTCAATATTTCAATATTTATTTAAATGTTGGGCTATTTTTTATTCTCTCTCACACACTCACACACATTCAGTTTTTATTTAAAGCAGAAGTAAGCGATCCGGTGGTTTTGGCTAACTTCTTGTCAGCCGATGGAGTTAGCAGTCCCCGCCCTCGTCCCTACATCACCACATTCACGCACATCCCTTGGCTGCACACACAGAGAGGACCGCCCCTTTATGCCGTTCTCTCTCCTCATTGGATAAAGGTTGTAGGATACAAGGAAAGTTTTCTCCTCGGCTTACAGCAGAGCAGAGTGACTGACAGACCCGTGTTTCAGACCAAACACTCTATAGAAGTGATTGCTGTCGGAAGATAGAACTATTTAAGACTTATATTAACACAAACATTCACCTTACTTCTGCTTTAACTATCAACCTTTTCATATGTTCATAAAGTTACAAGTGTTTGTCCAGCGTCGATTTCCGCCTGTGTTACAACTAGGGCTGCAACTAACAATTATTTTTCATTAGTTATTCATTAATCAATTACTAGTTGTTTGGTCAATAAAATGTAAAAAAAAAAATTTTCAATGTCAATCAGTGTTTCCCAAACCACAACATAACGCCCTAAAATGTCTTGTTTTGTCCACAAACCAAAGAGAGACTCAGTTTATTGTCATAAAGGAACAAAGAAACCAGAAATATTCACATGTAAGAAGCTGGAATTAGAGAATTTGGAATTTTTCTTAAAAAACTACTCGAACCAATTACTAGATTATCAAAATAGTTGATGATTAATTTAATAATTGATTATTGTTCGATTAACTGTTGCGGCTCTACTATCAACCTTTTCATATTTTCAGTGTTTGTCCAGCGTTGATTTCCGCCTGTGTTCCAACATGCAGTTGCACAGACTGAGAAATAATTTACATCAGGAAACTGTTTTGCGCGATCTTTTGCACTTATTTCCGTCGGTAAATGAGACTGATCATTGCGAGATTGCTCTAAGATTTTCCGGTTTCAATTATCCTCTTTCACAAGGCCATAACGTTTCACATCATGTAATTACATCGCTTCGTGATGTTCCCAAGACAACAGAGGGACAACAGACGCTCCTGTGTCAAGTCAACATGCAACGGTTTTCAACTTTCTGCAAAGATTTATTTCGCAGAAAGTTTGCAGATTTTTTGCAAAGAAAATGTGGGGATTATGAAATCTTGCAGCCCTGCACATTTTGCACAATTTGCACGGAAATCAGCGGTTTATGTGGTGAATGGTCGCCATCTTTGAAAAACAATGCAACCACCGCATAGTATGCAGACTGAATATGCATTAAATTATGCAATCCCATAATCATGTTTTTCTGGAGGCACAGGAGGAAAGATAAACAACTGATGACAATTTAAAGGGATAGTTCACCCAAAATTCAAATTTCACTCATTATCTACTCACCCTCATGTCGACTAAGAGCTGTGAGAATTTTCAAAGTCCTCCATTCCTTCTCTGAGTTACGGGGGGGTCCGCGCAGCAGTATTTGTCCATATAATGGTTTCTTTGTCCAAAAAGACACACCAAAAAACATCCAAATACCTCCATACTGCTCGTCTGTAATAGAGTTCTCAACGGGTCGGGCCAGCCCGACAAACCCGACTGGACCCGCGGGTTCGGGCCGGGTTCGGGTCGAAAAAATATGAAAGTGACTCGGGTCGGGTCGGACCTCGGGCTGCCTTTTTTCTCTCTCATAAAAAACATTTCTGGTGTAAATTGTTGTTTGTTCATGTGTGTGTCTCAGACAAATATCCCACTCTGCTTCTTGTGCTGCTGTGGGCAGAACCACTGAAACATTACTGCTGGAAAATGCCGACGATAGGTATGTGCCTACTCCACAGCTGCAGCTGTGCGTCAACAGCACGCGCACTGGTTGGTGGATAAATCTCCACAAAGACGCACCGTTCCCGAGGCGGAAATGTAATCAATTGCGCCCGCTGTCTGCTGATCAAAGGGCAACTGTAGCCTACAGCAGTACGTCAAGTGTTAGCGGGCCGGTACCGGAGGGGCCAGATGACGTGAGGAAGAAGACGAGTGCTGCGTCACCGGCAGCGGCACCTCCCGCTGCAAGCACGCTGCTTTTTTTTTTTTTTTTTCGGGCCGGGTTCGGGCAGATAATTAATGCTGGTGTGTCGGGTTCCGTTGGGTCCGGGCTTAATAACCCGCGGGTCGGGTCGGTTCGGGTTGTAATTTTCAGGCCCGTTGAGAACTCTAGTCTGTAATGTCCCTCTTGTATTGAAGCCCCGACATGAGAAATTGTTAACTCATTGAGTGCCGCGCTCCTTTCCAAAGTTTTAGTCAAGTGTACCGGCAATTTAGACCATTTTTGACTTTTTAAGTAGAGCCATAGTGTATTCTATATTATTGCCACCAACACATACTGTAGCTCAATTGAAAGGTTTAACTTTATGCTTCAAATGACCACAAACCGTTTGTTTCTACGTGCCTCCGTTCCTGAGAAAAGTCAAGCTAAACATGGCTGGGTTTCACCAAAATCCCTCCTTTTTTTCTAGAAAAGGAGATAGAGCGTCTTTTATGAAAGCTGCTCTGTTTGTGCCTGTCGCTCTTCTGACACTCGCATTTCTGGATCAAAGGGCTCGTGTAAGATAAATATATACAACAATTGTTGTTCTATTCACAAAACCACCATCGGGGGCGGGGGGGGGGGGGGGCGCCACTAAACGACAATAACACAGACGCACCGTGCCGTGTCACAGCCTCTCGCCGTGGAACGTGAGGGTCTGTCGGCCACAGCGGCTCGCGAACACCGGTCCCGCCGGTGGTCGCGGTCCGTCTGTGGTACGGGTCGGTGCCGGCGGCCTGCTTTGGCCCAGAGACCATCAGATTTTACCGCGGGGGGACTTTGGGGAGGACACGGTGTTGCTCCAGATGAAGACCGGGCGGGACTGTGGGCTGAGAGCTTCCTGTTTCTGCTCCGAACTGCTGGAGCAGCTGGAGCAGCAGCGCAGGTGAGAGCAGAGCAGCTGCGCTGCATCCACATGCAGAACTCCGTTTGCAGAAGCTGAGTTATGATAAAAACTTCCAGATCATGAGCTGTCATGTGACTTTGATCGTCATCTATTTCAGTTCTCCTCGTCGTAGAGTCCCCAAATTTACATATTTAAAGTGTCTATTTTCATAATTTAAAAAAAAAGCAAAAAACGAAAAATTTCGTTTTTGGCACTCAACGCATGGGAACGAAAAACGAGAAATTACGTCGTTGGCACTCAATGAGTTAAGAAAAAAATTTAAAAAGTCTATATTTTAAGCTTGTTTGTAGTGGAAGCTCCCAGTGTCTCAGTTCACTGCTCTTCCTGTGTCAGTGCAAATCACGCGAAATTTGCACTGACTGGCGGAACAATTTCTCATGTCGGGGCTTCAATACAAGAGGGACATTACAGACGAGCACTATGGAGGTATTTGGATGTTTTTTGGTGTGTCTTTTTGGACGAAGAAAGTTGGTATCCATTGACAACCATTATATGGACAAATACTGCTGCACGGACCCCCCCGTAACTCAGAGAAGGAACGGAGGACTCTGAAAATTCTCACAGCTCTTAGTCGACATGAGGGTGAGTAGATAATGAGAGAAATTTGAATTTTGGGTGAACTATCCCTTTAATGTGGTCACACTATATCAAAGATTTTCACTTGGCTTCTATATTTCAGTATACTGTATTTTGGAGTATCTGTGCTTTACGTAAGTATTTTTTTGTCTACTACAGTGTTTCTGCTACATGCACACTGCTGCTGCTGAGCGCCGCCACCAAACTCTCAGACAATTATTAATAAAAGCGGCTACTAGAGATTTTTAATCACACATTGAGGGAGCACATCACCACCCAACATTATCTTGGGACTGCTGTGAGTCATCGACAAGTGCGTCAAATCCTTTGGGTCCCCCCTCCTCATTCTTCAAAGTTAGAGCATCCAGCTCCTTGAGGGAACGGGGCAGCGAAACCAGCGAGCAGCAGAAAAGTGATGGTGAAGCACTGAGCGCCAGCAGAGTCAGGGAAAAGCTTCAGTGTGACAGGAACTGCAGCAGCTGCTCAAGACAAAGAAAAGTCCAGGAAGTGATGAGAGCGTTCTATTGGTTAGTAGATAAAAGGCTGCTTACATGTTGTTAATGCTGCAGTGTGTTACAGAAAAAGAAGACAGGGCAGAGGGTTAATGGGCATTTCGCTTTGTCTCTGATTCCTACAGATAAATGTTGGAAGCTGCAGATAAAGACACAACAGACAGACATGAATAATCTGTCTATAATAGTTGTGAGGGTCATTTCATTTGCAGCTATTCTGACTCACTTGAATACCGGCCGACTGAAAACCACTCTGGGAGAAAGTCTGCAGTTAAGAAGACAAATACTCTACTTTACAGTTGGAGAATGTATCCATGAAGTGATGTGAATTTGAGGCGCAGCTTTCCATCAGTGAATTTTATTTTATTCTGAAAATGTGACAGACAGAAGACCAACTACAGCCAGCTCCAGGTTTACAGGCAGACTTGTTTTTATTCTGATTTCAAATGAAGATTCACTGTTTCCATGTGAGGTGATCTGGTCTGGTCTGGTCCCAGGGCTCCAGACTGATTTTGCCCCTGAAATGTGAGAGAGTGCAAGTACATTTTACATCTACCTGCACATAAATTAAGTTAAAAAGTAAATTTGCCTTTTCATTTTAAAGGGACAACGAGGAGTTTTGGAAAAACAAAGCGTTTTCACACTACATTTATGAGCCTCCGCGCACCGTGAAATTCTTTGACCGGCGCAAGACAGACTCATGTTTTCATTCATCAAGAATTAAAGTCAGAGGTTCAAAGACGATCACATACCGTCGTAGTTCCCACCATAAATGGTGATTTGGCGGCGTTATTCTCATGACTTGCCACGAAACCGAAAGTAAAGAAACACTGGTCGGCTCGCCCAGCATTTCCACCACCACTAATAATAACAAAATAACAATAGAGACAAAACGATATATTTATCGAAAAAGGGCCCATTAACAAGTGGTAACGTAGATTCATCCACATTAACGTGAGACATTTTTTATAACCAAATAGAAACTCCTCGTTGTCCCTTTAACACTGGTGAAATGTGAAAGGGGCGACACAAAGAATCTAGAATCTGTCATTACAGTTGTCAGGCCAATGTGTGTGAGGATCAGGAATGAAAAGGAAATGTGAATATTTGCTTTGTAAGTCAGTTTACAGTGTGCTCCCCTAAATTTTCTGCTTGCACTCCTTAATGTGAAAGTTAGGGGCCACTGTGCTCCTGGTGAAAAGTTAGTCTTGAGCTCTGACTGGTGTTTACATGTGCCCGACCAACCTGACCCAACATGCTGGTTGGGGCCGAAATTCTACACAAATGACTTGGTAATTTT
Organism: Trachurus japonicus; assembly: GCF_045865225.1. Taxonomy (NCBI): domain Eukaryota; kingdom Metazoa; phylum Chordata; class Actinopteri; order Carangiformes; family Carangidae; genus Trachurus; species Trachurus japonicus. Next base: position 25,229,600 of record NC_140926.1, read on the forward strand.
TCTTTCAGGCCGTGACTGATCAAAGATCAGATCTATTGTCTGATTAGCACAGTGGTCATTGTTTTTACATTTTCATTCAAGCGTTTGCAAGTGAAGAAACGTCACTAGGCATTTCCATCGACCAGAGCTCAGAGAGAACACAACCAGACAACATCCAGTTTCACCTTTAACGTGAGATAATTGATACAACATGACTTTTGTTTGGTTTCTACCGCTCTGAAACTCAGTGAAACTCAGTCTGGCTGCCTGTTTATCCTGACTGAGGTGTGTATATGGAGCAGTTCCATTTGGTCTGGACATCTAAACGGATTCTTTTCCCGGCTTATAAATCAGTCTAACAGTAAATGGTCAGGAATAGCTTTCACAGCTGCTAAAAAGTTATTATTTTGCCAATGGAAAAACATCTCAGCTCCTACTATCCAAGACTGGTTCAATGTGATCGCAAAAATAGCAAAACTGGAAAGAGTCATATACAAACTCTGTGGACAAACGTGAAAAAATGTATCTTCTTTTATATCTGCTATGGCATGATCAATAATAAAATTGATTTGGTTTGAGAGTAACGTTCCTGATTGTATAAAATATAGTCTCTTTCACTGTGTTTACTTTTTATCATGTGAACGTGCTGGAATCTACAGCAATGTGTTATGCAAGGCAACCATTTTGATATAAAGTCTATGAACATTGTTTTTTTTTTCCCTTTTCATTTATAAATTTATGAAAGTCTTTTTATTATTTATTTATTTTGTTGATTGTGTTTCCTTGCTGTAAAAGTTCTTTGAATGAATTCTGAATTCAACAAGGCATTCCCTGCCTTCAACACTTTTTTTCCGCGTGTTTCCGTTTAATTAATGAGCCGGCCACAGTCTCTCACCGAAAAAAGTAATTAATTAAACAGCATTTCACCAAAGTAGGAAATCCTGGGCGAGCCAACCACTAAATAATAACAACAAAATAATGATAAAGACAAAACAATATATTTATCGAAAATTGACCCATTAACAAGTGGTAACGTAGATTCATCCACATTAATGTGAGACTTTTTTATAACCAAATACAAACTCCTCGTTGTCCCTTTAATCTAAATGTATATGCCTCAACTGCAAAACCTTCAATAAAAAGAGAAAAAAAACAAAACAGATTCTAATAGGAGTATCTGGCTCCATGTGAAGCCAGCTAATGGTCTGGCAGTGGATGAAGGAATCCAGAGCAGAGCAGCTGATGGTCCCATCCTGTTTCACCGTGTCTCTGATGTTGACTCATTTGTTTTCATTCAGATGCCTCTGCTACAACAGTGACACAGTCTGTAGATACAGTTAGGGGGCTTTCACACCTACCTCCTTTGGTCCGGACTTTCGGACTTTCCAGATAGTTCGGATCAAATTGACAGGTGTGAAAGCTCCCCCGGACCACGGTCCGGACTAAAGACCGAGTCTTTGGTCCAGCCTCAGAAGGTAGTCTCGGTCCGGACTATCCTGGACCAAGGTCCGCTGCTGCGTAGTGTGAAAGCATTTTTTTGGAAGGTTCGAACTATCAGACCAAATACAGGAAATAACGTCAGATGCGCTCGTGCCGAAAAAAGTAAATAAACAGAAAAAAAGGAAAGAGGAGCCGCGGCAACCGGCGGCAACACTTGGGGAGAGGAGGAGATCATATTATATCCAGATTTAGTCAGAAGGATGGGTGTGTCAGTGTAGGCTACACTTGTAAACGTTTACACGAAATTAAACAGTAGAGTGTTTAATATAAATCCCCAAACGATACATGCAAGCCTATTTTTTTATATAATGACCCGAATATATATTTTTTCCGCCGAAAAAAGTCTGAAAAAGACGGATCAGCGGTGACACCAAACAACGTCTGCCCCAGCAAGTCAGAGCTTTTATTTCTCTCACACTCACACACAAGTGACCTGGAGAGATGCAGCCGCATCTGACAGGAGGATCACGCGTGTGTGCGCATAGCGTGTGTGTGTGTTCCCCTCCACTACACAAAACAGCTGATCGCTGATCGCTGCCACTCTGATCAATGAGAGCATGTCGCCGCGGCACAATCCTCTTTTTTTCTCTCCTTTCATCAGCTCTAAACTCACTTTCTGTACCGCGATTACAAACCACAGCGTGCTTTCCAGCAGTAAGCTATATTTTTTCTTTTTTTTTTTTAAACATATTTTTATTTTATTTTTTTCAGAGCACTTTCTATGCGCTAACGTCAGACGCACGCTCATCCGTCATGACGTCGGTAGATCCTTTAGTCCGCTGTCATAATAGCAGTGTGAAAGCGAACTTTGCTGGACTATATGGAAACAATGTAACAAAAAAAAAAAATTAAGTCCGGACCTTGGTCCGGACTATTAGGTGTGAAAGCGCCCTTAGTCTGATTTACTAAAACACTGACGTTCCTTCTCTGGACCGAATCCTCCGTGGCCTGAAACACTTTATTGAATCAGTCGCTCCTTTGGCAAAACCATCAACTATTTGCAGCAGTTAGACACAAGCTGCAGGTCACATTTTACTTTTCTGCAAAACTCTAAACACATTTTCACAAGCAATTACAGCACAGGTGTCCCAGCTTTAACACAACAGCTGAGAACTGTTCAGAACGTTTGATGAAGATGTGATGAAACCAACAGAAAGCAGGTCAGAGGTCACATTACTTGTTTTCACAATTAATCGTCACAATTAATTAATCCTAAAGGTTCCTCAATACCGTTACTTTCCAAAAAGATTATACCAGAACCATACAGGCAGATGAGCACAACTCACACGGAACAACAGACAAAGTTACACAAGAACCGCGTGTGAGTTGTGGAACAGAGACGTGTCCCAGTGGTGAAACCAAATGGCTCTCCAGACGCCAGCCTGTAGAACATGCAGGAAAAAGTAGCAGCTTGAGCAGGAAATAGGTGTAATATGAATCATAGGGCTGGGACAATATGCTTTTCTCTCTCTCTTTTCGATTCTTCTACGATTTTTTGGATGGCGATTCAATTCAAATTGCGATTCTACGATATTGCCGATTCTCTCAATTTTTAGTCTGCATTTCTAACATTTATCTGCACACAAATACTGTAGGAGCCTATAAATTAACATACTCCATTATAAAGTGAACTTAAACCCTTTTCAAAACCTGTACTCTCTGTATGTAAAAAAGGCTAACAAATGCACATTGCACAATATTTAAAAAAATAAAAAAATAAATTTTCAACAAAAAAAAAAATCGATTTTTGAAAAAAAAAATCGATTCAAAAATCGTCAAAAAAGATATCGCGATATTTATGTGAATCGATTTTTTCTCCCACCCCTAATGAATCATCACCTGCAGGACACACACCTGGTTGTGTAGCCAAAGTAAAACTAAATGCACAAATACTGAGTTTAATTACGCTAATGTCAATTTACCTAACGTAAGACTGAATTAGTAGGAATTTAAATGTTAGTGCGTCATTTGTAATTTAAAAAGAAATATTTTTTGTCATTTGTAGATGACTTCCCCTGCAGGATTAATAATTGCTCCTTTACTTCAAATATTTTGTGTGCATATTTTGACTCTATTTGATTTTACACATTCATAGTGTTGTGAAATTATTGAATGCATATTACTGTAATAATCGTGATAATCATAATATCGTAATAATGTCTCTGACAAAGATACGACGGAGTATTAGGGCCACATTGACAAATAAAAAAATGACAAACTTCGAGAATAAAGTCATAAATTTACGACTTTATTCTTGAAGTCTGTGTTTTGTTTTGTTTTGTTTTGTTTTGTTTTGTTTTGTTTTGTTTTTCTCAATGTGGCCCTAATACTCCGTTGTACAAAGAACATCTATATAATAGAGGCTACAGTCCTGGCTTCAGCTGGCCGTGGTTCGAATCCCCCCGTGCACCCTTTGCTGCATGTTCCAGTATTCCCCCTCTCTCTGCCTCCACATTTCCTCCCTATCTCTACTGTCAATTAAAGGCAAAAAGCAGAAAAAAAACAATGGAGGAAAATAAGAAGTAGAAGAGGAAGAAAAAGATGTAGAAGTCATTTCAGATGAAATCTGAGCTGGTCTGTGTTTACAGTCTATTCATCCTCTTTGTCCTTTCTGCCTTTTGTCACACAGCGTTTAGTGTTTGTAGAAGTGAATATAGATTTTCCAGGAGGCCATACTGTGACTGATGCTAACTGTGAATAATTACTAGAAAACGTTCAATGTATTTTCTCCATTTTAAAGAATAAACCTTTTGAGAACAAGAAGACTCAGAGGTTTGATCAGATCAGTGTTGGGATGTGAGGACAGAATCTGAGGATGTTGTCTGCTTTGTGAAGCGATGGGGAGAATACGGGACACGTGTCCTCCTGTCCCCGGTGTCCTCCTGTCCCCGGTGTCCAACACACCTGTGTTGACGCACTTCAGCTTCCAGAGTCCACTGATGTCCCCAGAACTCATCTGACTGACTTCAGAAACAAACTGCAGAACTGTGAACAGCTGAATGCCGCCAAGCTGGGAATACAATTAATATTTGAACACAGACGCACACACACACACACACACACACACACACTCTCGGTAGCTGTGTATGAATATTTACTGTAGTAATTTAGGTTAAATAGCAGCTTCTGGGCCTGAAGTCCCTGAAGGCTTTAATGGCACAGTGTGTGTCAGGAAAATGTGTGTGTGTGTGTGTGTGTGTGTGTGTGTGTGTGTGTGTGTGTGTGTGTGTGTGTGTGTGTGTGTGTGTGTGTGTTATCTGTTAGCTGGCAGCACTTTTTCAGATCATTATCATAATGATTATGATAAAAGAAGCGAAAGCGTTAAAACTTTGATAAAATATTTATCCTTCCTCCCTTTAGTCTCAGTCAGCAGCGAGCAGACAGACGGGGGGACAGACAGGGGGACAGACAGGGGGACAGACATGTCCACGTGTGGAGTCAATGACACACTTTTCTAAACAGACAGCCCCCCCACCCCCTCTCTTCTTTAAGAACATGTCTGGTGGACCCTCACAAGTCCACAGTGTTTGTGTCTTAAACAGACTTGTTTTAAATTTGCTGATCGGGCAGATTACACTGATAACACACACTAATCCCTGTCTCATTAGTCCACTCTGTCACACACACACACACACACACACACACACCTTCAAACAATAATCCTATGAATATGATCAGGGATTTGGGCCACAACACTGATCAGACTGACATCCCTGGACAGGGATTTAAGAGACACACTCATTCACAAACACACACACACACACACACACACACACACACACACTATGGTTTGTCTTGTAATCTTTTGCTGACAGTATTTTATAATCTGATGTCGTAGAAATAATTTGCTGAATCTGAAGATCAGCGTCTTGCTTTAACGAGCAACCTGCCTGCTGTTACCGTGTTGTGTTCAGGTGTCCCGTCACCTCCGGGACAATCAGCCTCTGATAGATACATGCTCTGATTAGTGGTGGTGAAGAGCTCTTTTTAGTTTGATCATTTGATAATAATTTCTCTCTTTTTTTTTTACTTGATTTTGTAGTTTTTCATTAAAAATGAATCTAATTTAATTTAATAGACAGAATAATATAAGAACAAATAATAAATAGTCAGTCATCATGTTGAGTGAACTGATGTTTTGATCCTCTTATAAAGTAGGTTGTAACTATTAACTACACTGCAAAAACTCAAAATCTTACCAAGAATATTAGTCAAAACAAATCTCATTATATTTAAAATAAGACTCATCACATAAAAAGTAGCATTTCAAGCATATTTTCACTTGAAATAAGTAGAAAAATCTGACAGTGGAACAGAGTTTTTCTTCCTTATTACAAGCACAAAAAACTTGCTTTCACTGGCAGATTTTTCTACTTATTTCAAGTTAAAATTTGTTTGAAACAAGTTAAAATTATCTAAAAACAAGTTAATTGTTGGTGACGAGTCTTATTTTAGGTGGAAAGAGATTAGTTTTGACTAGAAATGAGACATTTTGACAAGAAATAAAACAAATATTCTTGGAAAGATTTTGAGTTTTTGCAGTGTATGTGTATGATTGAAAGGGACTCCAGGTCAGGATGAAGTTTATTATATATCTTGTATCTGAGTTTCTCTAAAGGTAGAAAACACAGAACATCCCTCAACCACTGCAGGGATGACGGGGTTGAATTTGATTTCTAATGAAAAAGTAGGAGTCTGCGTGCTAGCAGGGATGCAAATGCAAGATCATTTGCTTGTAAATGTGAGACTTTGGGGTGCTATGTTAAAGATGGCTGTGTGATGGTCAGCTGTTATAGTCTGACCACTACGACGGAGTATTAGAGCCACACTGACAAATAAAAAAAATGTACGACTTTATTCTCGTAAATTTCCGACTTTATTCTCATAATATTATGACTTTTTTTCTCGTAGGAAATGTACGACTTTATTCTCGTAAATTTACGACTTTATTCTCGTAAATTTACGACTTTATTCTCGTAATGTTATGACTTATTTCTCGCAGGAAATGTACGACTTTATTCTCGTAAATTTACGACTTCATTCTCGTAATGTTGTGACTTTTTTCTCGCAGGAAATGTACGACTTTATTCTCGTAAATTTACGACTTTATTCTTGTTATATTATGACTTTTTTCTCGTAGGAAATGTACGACTTTATTTTCATAAATTTATGACTTTATTCTCGTAAATTTACGACTTTATTCTCGTAATGTTATGACTTATTTCTCGCAGGAAATGTACGACTTTATTCTCGTAAATTTACGACTTAATTCTCGTAATGTTGTGACTTTTTTCTCGCAGGAAATGTACGACTTAATTCTCGTAAATTTACGACTTTATTCTTGTTATATTATGACTTTTTTCTCGTAGGAAATGTACGACTTTATTTTCATAAATTTATGACTTTATTCTCGAAGTCTGTGTTTTTTTTGTTTTTTTTCTCAATATGGCCCTAATACTTCGTCATAGACAACCAGGATCTGCACTGGAGAAGAGTTTGGACAATTTATCCCTTGAACAGTGCAGGTATAATTTATCTTTTTAATTTGATAATTAGATTATAAAAATGGCTGCAGATTAAAAAGAGATATAATGATTCTTGATTCAATCTGAGAAAGAAAACAAAAGCTTCATTCACTTGTGTCGGTCACTTATTCCTCTTCTTATTGGCATGAATAATCTTTAACCACTCTGATATACAGTATATTTCATGCAACAGTCCGTATAGGGCTGTGTGTATTTCCTGCAGTGGATTCTCCTCTCTCGTTGATGCTTCAGTGGAAAACAGGATTTTCACTTGTGTGGAAAATGGAAGAAGTCTCATTATTCCGTGTCCATGTTTGTGAATGTGACCTGGTATTAAACTGGCCTATGGTGTGTTCAGGGACCGGGAGGTGGGGGGGAGATTTGGATCTGGGTGATGGAGCTGGGAGCTGACACCAGCCCCCCCTCTGTGTGCTCTCAGGAACACAAATCCTCCTCCACAGCTTCTATCTCATCTCTCACGTTAAACAAAAGGAGTCTTAATCCGGCCTCCTTTAATCCCCGTTGGGTTTGCAGACGCTGCGTCTGAAGGCGGCACATTAATCCCAGAGGCCACCGGGGCAGATCGCAGCGTCTCAGCCCGCCAGGGATGCTTTCTCCAGCGCCTTTAATCCAACCCGGACCGACCACAAACACTGAGGAAGTCCTGCTTTCTGAAGCTGAAAAATGGAACTTTCCTCCTTCTGTCGCTGCAGATAATTCGACACTGATGTGGATTTGTGGGGAGATTAAAGCCAAGAAAGATTCATGCATTTTTCTTTAATTTACTGAAATACAAACATGAAGCATGAAACTGCAGGCGGGAGGTGAACATGGAGAATGGGAACTGTAATAAGATAAGCAGGGAGTAAATTCAAGAAGAGATTAGCTGCATGTTTAATTCATTTTTTATTGCAGCAACATAAATAACTTCACATGGAGGATGTGGAGAAAGGAGAGGTCAGTGACTGCAGAGCCGCTGTGGACAACATGTCTCATCACCTCAAAGAGGAGAAGAATAAGAACCTAAGACTGCAGGAGGAGGAGGAGGAGGAGGAAGAGGAGGAGGAGGAGGAGGAGGAAGGAGGAGGAGGAGGAGGAGGAGGAAGAGAAGGAGGAGGAGGAGGAGGAGGAGGAGGAAGAGGAGGAAGAGGAGCTCCTCAGCTGCTCCAGCTCAAACAACCACAGGAACCAGACGTCAAAGCATCCAACAGGAAACACTCCATCAGATGGTTCAGACTGTCACACACTCAAACACTGTGACACACACACACACACACACACTGTATCACACACATGGTAACACACTGATCTAAACACACTGCAACACACACCCATTGCAACACACTGTTACAGCCTCCAACACAGTGCAGCGCACACAGAGACGCATCAAAACACACTGCAACACTGTAACACACACTGTAACGCACACTGAAATGCACAGCAGTAACACTGTTACACACTGCAACATACACTATACACCACAGTGTAACACTGTAAAATACACCGCAACACGCATTAAAACACACACAACACCCTGTAATGCACACAGCAAAACACACTGCAACAACACACAACACACTGTAATGCACACTGAAATACACGCTGTTTAAAGGGACATTGTGTAGGAATTCCTTCCATAGCGTTGCAGTTGTATATCACAAGCAACTCAATCGTATTTTTCATGCTGCATTAACATGAAATTGGGCAGACGGCAGACGGACGACAGCCGCTGCACGTAACGGCATAAACAAGCCTCTATGTAAACAAGTGGTCCGTCAGCACGAGGCAAAACAATACACGTGATAATATGTTGTCATGGCGATGTGGTATTGTTTACCTGACCAGGTAGCGCTGGTGCCACCTAGTTTTTCATTTAGTAGCACCAAAACAAATTAGGTAGCACCATATTTTTCTTTGTATAGCGTGTTATTAATACGTGACCTAATACACAGAGCGGCATGTTTAAGGAGGCTGCAGTAGAGTGGGCTGTTGATGAGGTAAGAATGCTAAAATAATCAAGACCACAGGGATGGAAAGAGTAGCCTACCAAAAAAAAATCTACTCGAGTAAAAGTACTGTTACCTTGATGAAATTTTACTCAAGTAAAAGTACTGGTGTAAAAATCACATTCTCCACGCATGTCTCTGTTTAACAAATCCATCCCTTCTCCATCGATACACTGGTCTCCATCATCTTTTAGCTCCTGTGGCACCAACTTCTCTATTCTGACCTTCTGACACTGCAGTTGTCCAGGTAATCAGATGGACAGTTACTGGCACTAAGGTTGTCACGATCATGGTCAGGATACTAACATTTTCAACTCAATATCGATATTCAGGAAAATATTCAATACTCGATACCATTTTCGATACCACAGGGATAAAAATAAAATAAAAAAATCTCTCTCCCTCACTCACTCACACCTGCTTCTTTACTGTCTTTCCTGTCTGCTCTCAAGGAGGGGGGGTATTTTACTGTAGGTTCTCACTCACACTCTCTCTCTCTCTCTCTCTCTCTCTCTCTCCCTCCCTCCCTCACTCTCACACATACCTGCTTCTTTACTGTAGCCTAACTGCTCTGAAGCAGTGCGCTTCTTGTCTGTTCCTCTGAGCTCCTAGATGCTCCTACATTTAACTTCTCAACGGTCCGGAACCGAGAATGAAGTCGGACCGCGCCGGTCAGCGGTCCCGTTAAGAACAATGAACACAGCCGGACATGTTCATGATTTCATTTAGAAAAAAAAAAAAAAAACGGACGCCCCGGACAGGACGTGAAATGTGGACATGTCTGGGCAAAACAGGACGTTTGGTCACCGTAAACGTAGCCTAATAGATGGATATAACTGATAAAGTTAACGTCAGCTGAGCTAGCTGCTGCTAATGGCTAATAATAAGACGACAACATTATAGCGACTAGCGCTGTTATGCACTAACTAGGAGGAGGGTGTGTACCTGCCTGCCTGCTGCTGTGTGCGTGTGTAGAGGGAGAGAGCGAGAGGCGGCGGCGTATTTTTGACTGACAACCCATGCAGACGCGGTGCAAGTTCATCTATTTATTTTTTTTTACTTTGTAACAGAAGCTACTTAAAATGAAAAAATAAAACTTTCAATCGTCCTCCTGCAAGTAGCACTGGAGCGACCTCATTAAATTTTAACTCGCACCTTAAGAAATTAGGTCGCATTTGCGACCTATTAGGTCGCACGCTGGAGCCCTGTACCTGACCCACGTTTTACCATCTTTCTCTGGACTTCTGTGACTAAAATGACATCTGGTTTGTTAGCGACGGCCGTCTGCCCGACTGCAGGTGAATGCAGCATCAGTGTAACGCTCCATTCCTCCTCACTGCGTTACCACGGTGACTTTTCACAGACGCCACCTCCACCTGAGCCGACAGCTCCGGTGTCTCCGCTGAGTTTCCGTGGTTTCCTACCGTCACGCTGCCACTGAACGTAAAAACATGGAGACACCACATGGCAGCAGCACCGAGCTTACCCGCTCCATGGAGATATGAATGATATGAACGGCTAATTCAGAGCTGAAAGGAACACTTCACTTTGTTGATGGGGGGATTACTGATGAATGAAAATCATACTTTTGAACCAAATAATCGATTTTCGTGAATAGATAACAGGAGAAGTTACACAATGTCCCTTTAAGACACACTGCAACCATAGACTGTAAAAAGAATGGACGTAGCATCCGTGACGTCACCCATTGGTTTTGGGGAGTCGTTTTTGTGACTCAAATATGGCGGCCTGAACAGCGCCATGTTGGATTGGCCGGCCGAGAACCCGCCCACTGGCCTCGAGGCAGCTGTCCACGGAGCTGCTCGGACCTGTCACTCAACGTTTCCGCGCCCTGATTGGCCAGAATTTTAACCTAATAACAGTAAAACTATAGAGTTAAAAAAAAATTCACCCCCCTCAGAGTGTGTGCGGGGGTAGAAACTATCGATTGAGACGAAAAAACGTTCTGACACCAGGCTTTTAACATGTTTACTGAGGATGTAAAGTCGGCGATTTTAACATGGGGGTCTATGGGGAATGCTCCCTTCTGACACCAGCCCCCAGAGGAATCCGAGGGGATTACAGTTTTTTGAACGCGGAAGTGAGCTTCACTTCTCAGACCGACAACTGCCCCCTTGACTGCAACACAGTGTAACTCAGGGCAGCTGCATCATAGCAAAGATCCTAATGATTCAGATCAGCAGTGAAATAATGATTATTTGAAACTATAAGTCATTAGTGTTGGAAACACACTGCACTTATTGGATAAAAAGAGACAGAGACAGACAGACAGACAGACAGACAGACAGCATTAGGTGGATGTAGATCATCTCAACAACAGACATAAATAAGTCTATTTGAGCCGTGTTATCATTTTCTGTCCATCACAGAGGACGAGCTTCCATCCTGGACTCCTTCAGGACACTGTCCCAGTGTCCCGTGCTGCCTGATACTTTATTCTCTCATGTCCTCAATTAAAAGACACTCTGTCCAATTCAGATTGAATTTAAGAACACACCCTGAACAATCATCTGATTCCATTCCATCACTAAACCCATGTAGACATAACCTAGTTAACTCTGTGTGGTCCCCAGGACACCACAACACACAACACAACACAACACACACCTGGTACAGCAACACTCTGACAATATAGTGGTGTGTGTGTGTGTGTGTGTGTGAGAGAGAGAGAGTGAGTATGAGTTATCTCTCAAACGGCCTCTCATGGCAACACAGACTGCAACACTCTAAAAATGAAAACTTAAAGTTGTTGGCCTTACCATATTTTTTCAGCTGACTAAACAAAAAACATTGAGTTGTGTTGTAAACTAATAAACATTATTTATTTCAACTATCTTTTTCAAGTTTTTTGGCTAAAGTTGGCCTAACTTAATAACTTGAGTTAGCAAACCTCAAAACTGTGCATTTGAGGTCAGGACAAGTTCTAGAAGTTGAGACAACAAGAACTGGGGTCTCCAATGCATATCTGCAGGGGTTCCACCACAACGACACTGCTGCCATGTGCTGCCGACATCTCTTACACTTCTTACTCTCAAGGTGAGTATTTTGCTCAATATGGTACTAAAAGTCAGGGTTCACGTGTGCAGATTATACATTATTATATATTTATTGTCCCCCTCACGGCTAAAGAGAGTTGTAGATGTTAATTGTTTACCAGTTAGCTCTGTTAGCTCCGTTAGCTCTGTTAGCTCCGTTAGCTCTGTTAGCTCTGTTAGCTCCGTTAGCTCCGTTAGTGCGGCTACAGTGGAACTGGAGCTCATTTATTAAACACAATGAGCAGTGCTACAAATAACTGGTATACTGCTTATGTGTGCCTCTGATGTTAAAGTTTAATGTTACTTTAGAGACTCATTTTTACAATTGGGTGTCATGTAAACATGAATATATATGACATTAATTGTTGTTAATTGTCTTGGTGGACTGACAGGAGAAGATTGAGGTGCAGCCCATGGTCACAGAAATCCAGGAGAGATGGCCTGCCCTGTGTCTTAAGGAACAGGTAAGAAAATGTGTGTGAAAAAGTTGCTAACTATTTTATATCACAGAACTATTGCTTGCCTTATACAACGAGTAATTCAGCACCTTGCCAATAAAGGTATTCAGAAACTGACTACTTAAGAGAAAATCCATGTGAACTGGTTCGGTTGGATTAATGTGTGCTGTTTTTTGTTTATTTCAGATTTGCAGCAAGTTCTGATGTGTAACCAAGGAACTGTTGTGGACATTTAGAGCAGCCGTGCCAGGAAAAGGGACAAGACAGGGAGAGACGCTTGGCTGTTCTTGATGAACAGGTGAATTCATGTTATAAATATCATGTATTTTTGATTATGGTTCAGGGTTACCTGAGCAAGCCCTTAAAGGGATAGTTCACCCAAAATTGAAATTTCTCTCCTTGTGTCGACTAAGGGCTGGGAGAAGTTTCAGAGTTATCTGTCGCTTCTCTGAGTTACAGGGGGTCTTGGCATAGCAGTGCATGTCCATATAACGGTTGCAAATGGATACCAACTGTCTTCGTAACAAAAAGACACACCAAAAAACATCCAAATACCTCCATAGTGCTAATGTCCCTCTTGTATTGAAGCCCCGAAATGCGATATTGTCCTGAAAAAAATTAAATCTGTCTGTCCTCTTCCCGGTTCGTCCAAATTTGATGGATGCCACCCCAATATAAGACCTAAGTTTAAACTAGTCACAAATTAATCTCAGCTGCACTGTTTTTAACCAAATGTCCTATGGCTTTCCTGTGTCCAATTTCCAGACATCACAATGCATCAAAGCAGAGCATGTCTAGACCTCAGATTTCAGAGACACTTTTCCTGAAACGCCTGGTGAGTACAGAATGTCTGTTTTTATTTTTGGTCAACCATGAGTGCACATTAATTATCATGCACATATAATTCTCTATGCCATATTGCTTTAGAATATAGAAAAGATGAAATATCCACACCTTGGATTGTAGCTCCCAAAAAACCGTATTAATCACCAACGCCCCATATATTTTTGCCTTCCACCTACAGTAGCGTAACCCAGCTTAATGGCTGAGAGCCTCCTTTCTCCCTGGAACACAAGTAATTTATTTAACCAGCCATTTAATTTAAGGTTGAATATGGAGTTTTACCAGAATACCACAATCTATTGATCATTGTAGGCAACAACAACAGAAGAATAATTCCTGCAGTCCGTTGCCAGACCGCTGCTTAGTGTAGCACACTGTTGCTTGGGACGCCGCTCTGACCAGAGTAGCACAGAGAAAAACTATTTAGGATATTTCATTTCATTTATTAGTTTATTTCATAGGGACAGTGCACCACTAATCAACAGAGTTAAAAGAAAACTGTAAGTGGGGCAGAGTTAGCCAACAAGGCTAGTTACCTGATGTTTCATTTTTACCGCCATTGAACAGCTTCAGACTATTGTGATGTTAGATAAATGACTTGTAGCTTGTTACAGGGATGAATAGCAATTAGAATCACAGGCAAAAAAACTGTATAGCACAGTAACTGTACACTACAGGTTTACTCAGGCTGAGACACAAATTTAAAATTACACGCTGACATAGGTGTTTAGTTATCTTAACAGTGTTTATATTGAATTTGGTTGAATTTCTGCTTTCAACAGGACACCGATCCAGAAGACAGACAAACAAAAGGGGTCCAAATGGGAGTGCTCACCGTGTTCGTGGATGGTGCACCGGCCTCGCTTCAAACTGTTAACAGCATTGCTGTGGTGTTGCTGTAGTGCTTTTTGACTGTGTTGTGGTTTGGACTCTTTTAACAAGTTTGGCCACACCAGTCTGCATCTTTTTGTTTGTGGGTGCAGTGTACAGTACTTGCACTAGATAGATTTAATCATATTTGCTGGAATATTGCATTAAATGTTTAAATAAAGATGTTTTACTTAACTAGTATTATTTGTATTTGTATTATTTGTTGTTTTAGTTGCCACAACTTGAGAGTATTTATAAGTACAACTTGAATTTTTGAGTTTTGATGCATTTGAAAGGTAACTTATCTGAAACAAAAATAATAAGTTGAGACTACTAAATTTTAAGTGTTTAAAAAACTCAAAATTTGAAGTTATCTTTAAGTTAATTTACAAGTTATCTCAACAAAAGATAATTTGTTGGCTTAACTTTATGTGGTTTTATTCAAAACTTGAGAGTTTTAGTTGGACTCAAAACGCAAAAATCTATTGCAGCCAGTTACCTAGAATTTTTGAGTTTTCACAGCCCTTTATTTTTTACGGTGAACACGCACAGGTTCAGTGCGCTGTGTGTGTGTGTGTGTGTGTGTGTGTGTGTGTGTGTGTGTGTGTGTGTGTGTGTGTGTGTGTGTGTGTGTGTGTGTGTGTGTGTGTGTGTGTGGAGACACGATCATATGACTCTCTGTCTGTTCTCAGCTTCTTAAGCCAATTTAAGCTTTTAGCTGCCACACACAGTTTCATGAGTTCTCTCTGTTTTCAAACTGCTTCTAGGAGTCAAACATGAAACTAGTGGAAGGTGAAGGTTAACGTCACTAACATCCTGCTCTGGCTTCAAACAACAGCCATACTAACGGTGCTGCTATTGTCAGTAATGTTTCCCCTGTTATAACACCGTTACCATTACTGACAATAAAACGTCCCGCCACTATACTTTTCTTTCTGTCCATCAATAGTGTAAAAAACCTGCATATCTGGAACTAACCAACTCACTCAGTATTCTTCCTCAGAGGCAGGCTCTGTGATATGCGGAGGAATACTGAGTGAGCTGGTTAGTTCCAAATTGGGTTAGTTAGGCAAGTCCAAGTAAATTGAAATATTTGAGCATTTTATAAAAAACTTTTCCTAGTAATTATTTACTTTTTAGTGGCAAGTAACTAGTAACTATAACTAATTAGGCCTACTTTTTCTGTTTTCTGTTTTTTTTTTACTTTATTGCCTTTAATGCACATTAACAGGCAATTAACATCACAAAACAAAAGAGAATCATTATGGGATTGGGTCTCATCTGTCACGCAGAGATAGCACTGTATACAGGTAGAGCATGTATACCGATAATAATAACAGTAGTTATTTAAATAAAATTTAAATTTGAGGTATAAGAGTCTTAGGTGAGATAATCAATAACTGGGGTCCACCTTCTCATAAAACATGACGCATAAGAATGACAAATAAAAACCTATCCTATCCTATCCTATCCTAGGTCCATCATGTAGACATCATGGGAGGGGTAGTTTTCATTAAATTAATAGTAATCATTTTTCTTGCAATCAACAATACATGTCATATATAACATTGTTGTGTGGTAAACAGGTGGTCAGGAAACACATCTAATAAAAAGAACAGAGTCCATGGGAAGCTCTATTGCCAACATTCTTTCCAGTTCTTCTTTGACATTTTTCCAAAATATTTGTATTTTTGGGCAGTTCCAAAATATATGAGTATATATGAGTTCCTCCAAAGACAAAAGTTGTTAACGGTGTCCTGAAGAACCAGAACTAATTACTTTTTAAAAGTAACGTGCACGACACTGGTTAGGATTAAAAGGTGGATAACACAACAACAAGACTGACTCTGATGAAACGTCTGTCTGAACCCAGCCCACTTTCATCTGGTAGGATCTGTCTGCCCTTATTTTGAAAGAGAAACATCTGCAGCAGTGGTTTTTCAGACATATGTTCCAGACTCAACGACAGAGAAGGATAAACCACCAGCAGAGGGAAACTTGTGTAATGTTTCTGTAACCCGGGATAGTGATTCAGACCAGGGCCCAGTGAAAAGCTGAACGTGAAAAACAGGATGAGGTTTGTTCTGAAGAAAGAGAAGGAAGGAAAGGAAGAAGAGGAAAAAAGTCTCTGAGGTTTGAGGAGAGATAATTAACTCACTGAGGACTCGGCACACACACACACACCTGACTACACAGTGTGTGTGTTTAATCTGTGAGCTTCATTAAAACCCTGACGAGACAGAACAAAGAGCTGACTGCACCTGCACCAACACACACACACACACACACTCCCTGATGACCTGTGTGTCCAGGTTCAGGACTGTCGCTGATTCAGGACTTTACTTTTTCCTCCTGAGAGTGTGTTACAGTGTGTGTGTGAGTTAACAGTAGTGTTCTAATTACAGACTCTGCTCTCTGTCTGGGCTGCAGCAACCATCTCTTGTTCCAGCCTTTTACTTGTTTTACATCTGTGATTTCCAACCTCAAGGGGCTGGCCCTTCCTGTGAAACTGGGGGGGGCAGCAGATGCATCGTGGGAAACCTAAACGACTTTACTTTTTGAAATTTGGACAGCATCCAGGGGGGGCTATGTTACCCATAACACACCTCTTCCTGACGCCTGGGTGGTAGAATTTTTTTTTAATATCACCCAAGAAAAGTCCTTCCAGTGGTTTTGTAGGCAGGAAGCAGTTAAAAATCCAGGTTTAATTCAGGTTTAATTCAGGTTTAATTTAGGTTTAATTCAGGTTCAATTTGGTTTAATTCAGGTTTGATTCAGGTTTAATTCAGGTTTAATTTTTGCTTTAATTCAGGTTTGATTCAGGTTTAATTCAGGTTTAATTTAGGTTTAATTCAGGTTCAATTTGGTTTAATTCAGGTTTGATTCAGGTTTAATTCTGGTTTAATTCAGGTTTGATTCAGGTTTAATTCAGGTTTAATTTAGGTTTAAAGAGACCCCTATGAGTTTGCTTTTGGTTATCATATTAATGTGGATGAATCTATGTTACCCACTTGTTAATGGGTCCATTCCTCTTCCTGACGCCTGGGTGGTAGAATTTTTTTTTAATATCACCCAAGAAAAGTCCTTCCAGTGGTTTTGTAGGCAGGAAGCAGTTAAAAATCCAGGTTTAATTCAGGTTTAATTCAGGTTTAATTTAGGTTTAATTCAGGTTCAATTTGGTTTAATTCAGGTTTGATTCAGGTTTAATTCAGGTTTAATTTTTGCTTTAATTCAGGTTTGATTCAGGTTTAATTCAGGTTTAATTTAGGTTTAATTCAGGTTCAATTTGGTTTAATTCAGGTTTGATTCAGGTTTAATTCTGGTTTAATTCAGGTTTAATTCAGGTTTGATTCAGGTTTAATTCAGGTTTAATTTTTGCTTTAATTCAGGTTTGATTCAGGTTTAATTCAGGTTTAATTTAGGTTTAATTCAGGTTCAATTTGGTTTAATTCAGGTTTGATTCAGGTTTAATTCTGGTTTAATTCAGGTTTGATTCAGGTTTAATTCAGGTTTAATTTAGGTTTAAAGAGACCCCTATGAGTTTGCTTTTGGTTATCATATTAATGTGGATGAATCTATGTTACCCACTTGTTAATGGGTCCATTCCTCTTCCTGACGCCTGGGTGGTAGAATTTTTTTTTAATATCACCCAAGAAAAGTCCTTCCAGTGGTTTTGTAGGCAGGAAGCAGTTAAAAATCCAGGTTTAATTCAGGTTTAATTCAGGTTTAATTTAGGTTTAATTCAGGTTCAATTTGGTTTAATTCAGGTTTGATTCAGGTTTAATTCAGGTTTAATTTTTGCTTTAATTCAGGTTTGATTCAGGTTTAATTCAGGTTTAATTTAGGTTTAATTCAGGTTCAATTTGGTTTAATTCAGGTTTGATTCAGGTTTAATTCTGGTTTAATTCAGGTTTGATTCAGGTTTGATTCAGGTTTAATTCAGGTTTAATTTAGGTTTAAAGAGACCCCTATGAGTTTGCTTTTGGTTATCATATTAATGTGGATGAATCTATGTTACCCACTTGTTAATGGGTCCATTTTTAATAAATATATTGTTTTGTCTTTATAGTTATTTTGATATTATTTAGTGGTCGGCTCGCCCAGCATTTCCTACTTTCAGTTTCCCGGACGCTGCCTGGCGGCTCATGGGAATAACGCCGCAGAATCGCCGTTTATGGTCGGAACTACGACGGTATCTGATCATCTTCGAACCTCCAACTTTTATTCTTAACTAATGAAAACATTCTTGCCAAATGTTTTCGCTTTCGTCCGTCTTGCGCCGGTCCAAGAATTTCACTGTGCCTGGGAGGATCACTCCTCGTAGTCCCTTTAATCCAGGTTTAATCCAGGTTTAATTCAGGTTTATTTGGGCTCCGAAATGTTTTCAGCCACACAGTGATAAGACTTCAACTCCAACACAAACAACCACACAATCTCTAAAAAACTGAAAAAACTGAATCAACTGACATTATAGACAAATTTATAATTATATTACCACTGATTAGAAAAAACATGACAAGTACAAAGTCCAACAGCGCCTCCATGTTGAGGCAGTGACAAGTGTCAACATCCCACCACACTCATCTGGGTTCATTAGTTTACCTCCAGCATCTCCATTATCAATCAGTGTAAGCTGTCACTGCCCACTCACTGTCCTCAGATCAGCGACAATGGGGAACCAGCAGCAAACATGTGTCTCTCCTAGACCAGAGCAGACCTATCTGAAGCCTGCCGTGCAGCAGAGCTACAGCAAGTCCAGTGAAAAGCAGAGACTACATGGACATGGAGGAAGGACATGGAGGGATTTCTTAGCAGGATGTTTTTATGGATTTATACAGACTCATCTGTATCTCCCTGACCTTGCCTGTGACCAGTGCTTCAGTTCCTCCTGCCTGCGTATCACATTATGTACAGGAACAGCAGTGATGCCTCAAACAGCTACTTGGCTCTGTTGGTTATCAACAGACAAAGGACAGAGGCTCTGGATGTCCAGTGCATTAAAGACCCAGTTGCCTCCAATCACAACTAGGGCTGTCATAAAAAAGTCAAAACAAATAGATGCGATTAACGATTTAATTGTCTTTTTCTGATCATTTTATGCCATTATCATAGTATAAACCTAAACATGGTTTGATAATACACATGTAGAAGAGGAGTCTTTTATTGACTTTGCAACTGAATCCATGCTGTCAGTAGATGCTCATTGAAATGCGGCCGTCAAATATTAGAAATGAAGCTCCTGGAAATAAACAGTTTGTGGCGCTCCACTCATGTGTCATTAAACCATAGAAGAGGAAGAGGGCGCAACATGATGATGTCATTACCTCAAACGATGGAAAACAGTGAGGAAATAGTGATGGAAGTATGACATTTCTGTTCCCCTTCTTCCAGCTGTTTTTATACAGTTGAATGGTAACGATTTTAACGTTTATGCAAAAATGATTGTGGTCAGCTCAAATGATTGCAACCAATTATGTAGCCTAATTATTGTGTGACAGGCCTAAACACAACATCCAGTGGATTGTATTCCTTTGAAAATGTCAACAATGAGTAAATAATATACTTTACTGTATGTTTGTAATAGAGGATTATCTTATCTTATCTTATCTTATCTTATCTTATCTTGTGTCTGCAGTCATGTTGAAATCTGGACATTGATTGGAGCCACGCCACTGTTTGGGTTAGCCACACTATAATTTAACCAGGAGGAAATACTGTGACACGGCCACTCTCCAGCACACTCATTAGCCTCACTCCATCAGCACCGTTATTAGGGCGTGGCTACCATCTTGGACTCAGACCGCTGAGTTTAATTTCATTCTCTGCTGCTTCACACACACGCACAAACACACACACACATTGCACCCCCACGGCTATCCATATGTGCAGCAGAGAAGGATGGACAGGAGGAGAAATCAAACACACCATAAGGCTTGAGATTGTTTTTAAAGTTACGGAAAATTCTGATCCAGGTTTTTTAGTCTGTTTTCTGACCCGGACATCTGGTTTTTCATCCTGGAGCAGAGACCGGTTCCTAATGAAGTGATCACACTGAGTGTGGGTGAGAGAGAGAGAGAGAGAGAAAACACACACACACACACCTCACCTTCATCATCCTCATCATGGTTACTACCATCAGAGTGACAGAGCAGGAGAACCCAGCACCACTGCAGCACAAGCACACACACACATCACTGTCTACACACTTCTAGCTACACACATCTACACTTGAGGAAATGGAGACAAACAAGTGTGTTTAGTGGTCAACCAATCCCAACATGCAACACACACAACAACCTCAGCAACACAACAGTGTGAGTCCACTGACTAGCTGACAGATCACTGTGTTCAAAGAGTTCACCGACACTAACTGGTTTATGTTGTTTAATTTATTTCCTATTCTTTTTTTTGTTTTTTCTTTCTTTCTTTTTTTTTTTACCTAGGCTAATTGTCCATCCACTCTCTTCACTGGGCTCTTTTCTATTCTATTCCATTCTAGTCTCCTCTACTCTACTCTGTTCCTCTCCGCTAATCAGACAGTCAGCGGTTCGATCCCCGGCTGCTCCTGTCTATGGGCAATAAACTGATCCCGAACTGGCCGGTGTGTCATCATCGGTGTGTGAATGTGTGTGTTGTTGGGAAACGAAAAAAAAGCCACTTCAGTGCCCAGTGCTTTGAGTGGACAGGACTAGAAAAGCGCTGTATAGGTTTGGTGTATTGATTCTACAGCAGGAACACAACACACAGACGTGTGCACGTCGCTGTCACCAGTGTCAGCACCAGTGTCACCAGCAGCCTGTGTGGCTCAGCTCCGCTCAGCTCCGCTCCCACAGCTCTACACTACAGTAACACTACTAACGTTAGCTCCGCATTTTGACGCAGTTTCACAAAGCAAAAGTTTTTCCCAGCTAAGATCGGCTTAGTTCAGAGAGAAAGAGAGAAAGAAAGAAAGAAAGAAAGAAAGAAAGAAAGAAAGAAAGAAAGCAGGCAAAGTAGCGTAAGTTAAGAAAGAAAGAAGAAAGAGAAAGAAAGACGCAGCAGAGAGAAGAGAAGAGGGAGAGGGAGGAGATTTTCCAGCTGGAAACTTGGATGCCGACACTCCGTCAGTAACTCCCATGTTCACAGCGCTCAGCCCTCCACCCCCCCACCCCCACCCCGGCCCCGGAGCCAGCTCAGACCCGGACCCCCTACCCCCTCTCTAACCGACCCCAGACCCCCAGACCCGCTCCCCGGTGTGGCGGCTTACCTTTGAAGGTGTCCGCTCGCGCGCCCGTTAGTCCCAGTGAAAGCAGTAAAAGAGCCGCGGAGAGCAGGAAAGTTCCAGTCCGCTCCATGTTCACACCGAGACCCTCCGGAGCGGGAGGAGGGGGGGTGGTGGAGGGCAACTCTTCTACTCTTCTTTTCCCCCTCTTCTTTTTCTTCTTCTCCTTCTTCTGTTGTTTTCCCGCCGCTCGGACACACGCGCGCGGCTTGTTTGGGTCCCTCCGCTTTCTCTCTCTCCACTTCTTATTCCGCCGTTTCCCCTCAGAACAGGAGAGCAACTCCGTTTACCGAGCAGCCGCTGACGTCACGGGGAGTGAGAGACTTTGGGAGGAAACAGGAGAGAGAGAGAGAGAGAGGGAGACGACATCGACGACGGCTCCGTTTCTTCTCCATAGGTATAATTATCTGATGTGATTTATTGACTTTATGTTGATACTTATTTTCCTTATAATTAAACTTTAATTACTTTTATTAAACTCACATTTCAAGTAGGCTACTATAGATAAACATAGAATGTATAAATCTGTAATATAAATTGAATTGTAGCCTATATAAAAACGTGTTAATGTGGTCACATATCCAGTCCATAGAGGCTTGTTGATGTTTGTGTGCTTGTATTCTAACTGACACACATGAAATTACATATTCAAAATTAATGGCAAAATCCAAACGAATAACAAATGTAAACATGTGGACTATTCTATTATATAAAATAAAATCGCTACATATCATTAACATATCACACTTCACCTGTAGGCTATGTAGGCCTTTGTTGACGTATGCTGGTATCTTCATCCACAGGATCCATAGCTATGTGATCATAATAGGCTACATCTTTGCTTGTGGTTACTTTAGGTTTTAAATGTGCAACTACATTATTTTGTTATTATAGGCCTATTTTAATCTTCTTTTTTTCATTTACAATAAAGATACATCCATCCATTTGTTACGTGTAATTTTTAATTATACTATCTATGGCCTGCATATGGATTTACTTTACTTAACTAGGGCAGAATGTTGTTACTTTATTTGTTTTTACAATATCATTTTATCAGTTATTTAATTGTTTTGTTTTTTCACATTTCATTTTTTCTTTCTGTAACTTAATTCTTTTTTACTTTCTCTATATTTGTATGTCACATTATTTCCATATCTGTTCTATTTTAGTTCGGTCGCCTTATTTATTTCTAATTAATTGCTTGGGTTTTATTTTTGTGGAATATCCTGAAATGTGACCAGTTCTTTCAAATGCCATGTATTTTTTCTTTCCTGATAATGAAAGGTGTTGAGCAGCGCCTTTCGTGTCCACTCCTCACCACTTTGCAGTCACAGTGCTGCCCCCTGCTGGTCCCGCAGCTCTCTGCACACACACAGACGGCTCACTGTTCCGTTTCCTGCAGTGGAAGGAATTCAGCTCTTGGTCTCTCAACTCAGAGATTTTCACATTTTTACTGTAATTTCCGAGCTGCAGCAGAAGAGGCCCAGTGTTGACAAGTGGTTTGAAGGATTTATTTATTTATTTCATGTTATCATCATCACCACCATCATCATCATCATCATCATGAAAAACTCGCAGTAGAAGAAGAAAGCAGCACTGCTCCCCTCAGACACAAATAAAGGTGAATATGCTTAACAGTGAAACTCTAGGATTTGGACTTGACTGTGTGTGTGTGTGTGTGTGTGTGTGTGTGTGTGTGTGTGTGTGTGTGTGTGTGTGTGTGTGTGTGTGTGTGTGTGTGTGTGCGCCCGCGTAAAAGTGAACTAAGCACTGTATTCAGTTCTCTGCTGTCACCTGCAGGACACAATGAGCAACTGCAGTCAAACCCAGGAGAGAAGATGCCACTACTGTACCACCAGGGCCGGCTCTAGCCATTTTGGTGTCCTAGGCGAGATTACTCTCAGGCGCCCCCCCAACAATGATCATAATGATCATAACGATAACATAGTGTATCTCTATGTCCCCTCTGACCCTGAGATACACAACTTTCCACTTATACAATCAGTAAAATTGCATTGAGTAAATCCTGGGTGAAGACATGAAAAAATTAGTCTCTTCACAATCATGACAACAAACTGTTGTGGTGCTTGAAATGGGTATACGAAAGTCTGGGCTTCACAAAAGCAGTGGAATATACTGTATGATATAAGGCGATAAGTGTAGAAAAAAAATTGTGAAATTTTGCTTTTTGAGCATAAATGTTAGGCCTAACTGTCATTCTCACCAAATGTCTCAAATGTGGGATAACAGAAGCTAAATATTGACTTCACATTCCATTTCAAACTTCATGAGATGTGTGTAGCCCTAAATGAGAAATTTTCTCCAAATATCAACTAAATAGACAAAAAACACACACATTTTACAATATTTAGCCTATATAATGTACCCTACATGTGTTGTCACTGTGGTACTGTTTGAGCGGTAAAAAATAAAAACTAGTTTGAGAGCTCAGCAGGTCTGAATACAGAGCTGGAGCTGATCTGGAGCTGTGGCCCACTGGCCCTGCTGTCTGAGCAGGCTGAAATCTCTACTCTCTCTTCTTTTTTCATAATCTTCCTCATCAAATTAGTCACAGTAAAAAAAAGAATGAATGGCTGACATTAAAGTATTAGATAGTAATAAATTATAACAATCTCTCTATGGGCAGGATTCTTCAAAAGCCAAACTCACTGATTGTTTGACCTGAAAATGACGTCTTGCTTCACCAAAGTAAAAGTAGAGTCAACAGCAGAGAAACACTGACATCTACTGTCACAACCACCATCAGTATCACCATCAACATCCAAATCTGAGGTAGTCAAAAGTCCCGCTCCCAACTAAGAGAAGGTCCAGCCCCATCTCTACCCAGCCTTCAGGTAGTTGAAGAGGGCAGTGAGCCCCCCCTCCAGCACCTCCTTGGTAGGCTTCAGCAGAGGGTTGTGGAGGATGTGGAGTCCTTTATCCAGAGGATGGCAGGCAAGCTTCTCCAGACGAGACAACTGGTGCATCTCCTGAAACACCAGCACCATGCATTATCGTCATCAGAAGTAATGTCACCATCAACTTTGGACATTTTCAAGTGATTTAAAGGGACATTGTGTAGGAATTACTCCCATCTAGCGTTGCGGTTGTATATCGCAAGCAACTCAATCGTATTTTTCATGCTGCATTCACGTGAAATTGGGCAGACAGCAGACGGACGACAGCCGCTGCACGTAACGGTATAAACAAGCCTCTATGTAAACAAGTGGTCTATCAGCACATGGCAATGTGGTATTGTTTACCTGACCCATGTTTTACCGGCTTTCTCTGGACTTCTGTGACTAAAATGACATCTGGTTTGTTAGCGACGGCCGTCTGCCCGACTGCAGGTGAATGCAGCATCAGTGTAACGCTCCGTTCCTCCTCACTGCGTTACCGCGGTGACTTTTCACAGACGCCACCTCGACCTGAGCCGACAGCTCCGGTGTCTCCGCTGAGTTTCCGTGGTTTCCTACCGTCACGCTGCCACTGAACGTAAAAACATGGAGACACCACATGGCAGCAGCACCGAGCTTACCCGCTCCATGGAGATATGAATGATATGAACGGCTCATTCAGAGCTGAAAGGAACACTTCACTTTGTTGATGGGGGGATTACTGATTAATGAAAAACAGACTGAAGAACCAAATAATCGATTTTCGTGAATAGATAATAGGAGAAGTTACACAATGTCCCTTTAATGCATCTAATATACTTTACCTGTGGAACATCTTTGATGTCGTTAAAGTCCAGATTCAGCAGCTCCAACCTAAATCAAATCAAAGGGTGGAGGTTTGTGGTTTGTACTGGTGGTTCTGGGGCCTTTCTGTCTCCCTATACCTGTATGGGTTCTCTCTAAAAGTGCCCAGGTGGTATGTCAGCCATGTGATCAAGCCGTCCAGAGTGCAGTGTCAGCTGGGACTGGCTCCACCCCCCCATGAGCTTGCATTGATAGTATGTGGTATCTAATGACTGGCTGGGCGCTGAGTTGACTGTCTGTTGAGGTGATGTTACCTGGTGAGGCAGCAGAGGGCCTTTGGCAGTGAGTGGAGGCTGTTTCCCTCCACAATGAGGATTTTGAGCTCGGCCAGAGCCTGGATGTTCTCTGCCAGGTTTTCCAGACGGTTGCAGGCCAGATGGAGGAACACCTGCACAGAGGAGGTGAACACTAGAGCAGTTGTTCTCAACTGGTGGGTCGGGACCCAAAATGGCCTCATTTATCATTGTGGATACACGTTTTTTTACACGCTCTTTCCCCCGTTTTGTGCGTACGCACTTTTCTCCGCCTAATTTGGGATCTATCAAACCAAAACTTGTCGGGAGAAAGTGCAGAAATGTACGACCAGTCCGACGCTGGCGTACCGGCATTTACACGCTTTTTGAAGAACAAGAGGAATTGGCGACGCCGCTGCAGAGTCAGAGAACTGCAGTATGCGAGGGAGAGAGGAGCGCGGACACTGTTTGAAGTAGCAAGTGGTGGTGATGATGACCCCCCCCCCACCACCACCACCACCACCACCACCACCACCACCGCACACGTGTTGACGTCGGCACTTTACATGAAAAGCACAGCGACTCTGATTTTTCCCCTGTGCATTTACACTAGTTTGCTCCTAAATACTGGCTTTATAAAACGAATTTCGTTTTCTTTTGATATCATATTGATATTTTTCCCCTGCATGTAGGCTACACCTCTTCCACAACCCAGTCTGTCCAGTCTGGAAAATAATTTCTGCGACGTGCGTGTGTTACGTAGCCAGACTGGACACACACAAGCAAGCAGCAAGCACAATAATGTCGGAGCAAATCAAAGCAAATGAGAAAACATGATCGATATTTTTTGTGTGAATAATATTTATTGTATTTAACAAAAATGGGTGCTGCCCAACATCGTTTTAGGAAAAGTCACAGACTGGTGGACTTCAATGTTTTTTTTGTTTTTTTTATATATAGCTATGCACAAATGAAAATCAAAGTCGTCCAGTGAACGGCAGTTGGGGGTTAGTGGAAAGGGGTGCAAAGTACTGACTGGCAGTGGAAACCCTGCTTTAAATTATTATGACATAATCTAAAATAAGGGGCAGCATAAATATGATTCTTCTTCTTTCTGTTCTGTTTCATTTAGATTTGGGAGTTTTTTGTTTTTATTATAGCCTTTCAATGCAAGATGATGTTTCTGACTGATATTGCCGTGTTACCGTGTATCTCGCTTTCAGAGAAATTCCGCTTCTTCCTCCGCTCTCCGTCCGTCTGTTGTCTTCACCGTCTTCCACTGACGTCATTCCACACGTTTCCAGAGTGCACATGGCTACTTAATATGCACGTAACTGATTTGCATTGACCACATATGGTTGTGTGGGGCCATTTAGGGGGCTGGGTATGAGGCGTGTTCTCATCCACGCTTTTCTCAGGTCCGGTGTGATCTATCAAGGGAAATACCGTGCAGCCGTGTGTACGCGGAGTTTGATAGATCTGAAAAGAGTGTATATTTTTTGGTCGTACGCACATTTTGCCTTTCCGTCGTACTGAAAATTTAAGAGGACTTTTACACGCTCTTTGATAAATGAGGCCCGGATGGGTCGCGGACAGCTGGTCAAAAAAGTAAATAATATGTAATGCACATCTGATGTTTACGGAGCCCCCAAAGGG
Organism: Trachurus japonicus; assembly: GCF_045865225.1. Taxonomy (NCBI): domain Eukaryota; kingdom Metazoa; phylum Chordata; class Actinopteri; order Carangiformes; family Carangidae; genus Trachurus; species Trachurus japonicus. The sequence continues at coordinate 25,256,748 of NC_140926.1, forward strand.
ACATGGAAGGAATTTTTTTTATTGCGAGATCTCGCAATACTTTTTGCGAGATCTCGCAAAAGTATTGCGAGATCTCGCAATAAAAAAAATTCCTTCCATGTCCCTTTGGGGGCTCCGTAAACTACAGCTTGACTTGTCAGTTTTTCTAGTAGGATGTAGTTAACGGACAGCGTATCATAGGGTCTGGGTTGTTTGGGGAGCTCTCTCCATGCTGATCGCCCACGGTGATTTAATTCAACAGCGTTATTTTGCATCGGACTGATGTCACCACCATCTCTCCGTCATATTGTCCACTCCCAGAGCGCAGGAGGAGGAGAGGACGGCGCGGCTGCATGGGATAAAGCATCCGGTCCTATCGAGAGTCAATTAAATATCAAAGACTGGGAAAAAGCCACTATCACAATCGTTACACTGACTCAACAAGTTTTATCGATCAGTCTAATTACTGTAAATAGGCCTATATACAGCGGTGAGCCCCGTGCGTAATGCTGCACCGCGGCACCGCTGGAGGAGAATAAGGAGGGAGAGGGTCTTCAGGGACCGACAACTGCCTGGCCCATGATGGTGACTGGTTCATATACAGACTCACTAGAACTGTTGTCATTGTTGTAACTATGTGCCGAACCAGGTCCAGGATTTGAGAGGGCAGTGCACCAAAACAACACAGCGTGCGCTCCGTGCCGCTGACGCCGTTAACAGCTGCAGCAACACGTCACGTTGTCACTTTAACACCTGCAGCTAATTCACAGCACAGACAGAACAACAGAACAACAGCACGTCAGGTTCATTTACATGCAGACCGCATTCATGTGGTGGTTTGCATTGACCATCTACGGTTAAAACAGGGCGGAACGTGAAGCTGATTCAGCTGCGCACACTTGTAGGAACTCTGTGATTTATGAAGGGAAGTTTGCTTGCAAGTGTGCGTGCGCAGGGTTTTATAGAGCAGCAGAGATATAGCCTTACTGCTCCACAAAATGACACAAGAAAGCTGGTGGCAAAACTCTCTACACACTCTCTCTCTCACGGGCAGTGACACGCTGTCATTCATTCATATTTCAGCACTGAGACAGCGGACAGGGCACTTTTTTTGCGAGATCTCGCAATACTTTTGCGAGATCTCGCAAAAAGTATTGCGAGATCTCGCAATAAAAAAATTTCCTTCCATGTCCCTTTGGGGGCTCCGTAGTAGTTTGTGTTAGAGGACTAATTCATCTGACATAACCTGACCATCTCTCTCTCTCTCTCTCTTTCACGGGCAGTGACACGCTGTCATTCATTCATATTTCAGCACTGAGACAGCGGACAGGGCACTTTTTTTGCGATATCTCGCAATACTTTTGCGAGATCTCGCAAAAAGTATTGCGAGATCTCGCAATAAAAAAAATTCCTTCCATGTCCCTTTGGGGGCTCCGTAGATGTTGGACATGTCTTTTATTTTGAAAAATAACTTATATTGAAAGGCACACATGCAGTTGTAATGGTCCTCCTCAGTTTCTTATTATTTGCTCTGAATGCAAAGATATCAGTTTCTTATTAATGTGGCCTGAATGCAGTGAATCTTGTTTTGTTTTGTGGGTCTTTATTTTGTGCAATTTGATATTTATTCACTTTTGTGAATATGCTCTGAATGCAGAGATGCATAGAAGTCAAATATATCGTTTTGTTGGTCTCCATTTTGTGCAGTTTTATATTTTTTTATTCACTTCGTACATGCAGTCATGGTCCTCCTCAGTTTCATTCATGTGCTCTGAAATGCACTTTGCTCAAAAAAGAGCAAAATTAGTTTTTAAATTCTATAAAAACTCTATTGAATTCTATAAAATTGGGTCGCGACTTAATGACCATGGGAAAATGTGGGTCCCAGAGTGAGACTAGTTGAGAACCCCTGCACTATAGAGCACTGGAAAAGAGAGTAACGACATGCATTGGTTCAATGGAAGCGCCTCCTGGTGGCGGAATATGGGTATTGCAAAAGCGCCCAAGAACTGACATCTCTGCATTGTTGGTGAATGAGCAAGTGTGGTATTTTCAATAATTTAAGGACATTTATAGATCACCCACGTTAATAGCATCATTGAGGATCCTTTACAGATAAACAGTAGCCTAACACATAGGCGAGTAAAAAACAACAACAAAAAAAAACAGTTGTCTACATTAATGTTTCAATCTACATTTTGTAATAAACAAATTATAAGTATAATTTGATATGACCAAGACACCTAAAAACAAAAACACGGCCATTTTCATCAATTTACAAGCAAGTGGACAACACACATACATTGGAGTGAATGGGTTTTCTGGGCGCTTTTGCAATACCCATATCCTGCCACTAGGGGAGCAAAATGCTTAAAACGGGAGTCAATGGTGGTGTCGTTACTCTCTTATTCCAGTGCTCTAGTGAACACCAACCATCCACCAACCAACCAACCAATAAACCTAGAGGTTACAGGTCACTTCCTGTGCTCAACTTTCACCAACATTCCCTCTGAACATACCAGAGCCTTCATGTGGTAGACGCAGCCTGGGACATGATTGATGAGGTTGTGGCTGAGGTTGAGTTTCTTCAGTCTGGTCAGACTGGACAGAGAGCCAGGCAGTGACGACAGCTGGTTGTTGGCTAAACTTAGCACCTGTTGGAGGGATGGAGAGTGGGAGCATGTAGGGACAGCAGCGTTCATACAGCAGCAGAAGAGAAGCTTGGAGCAGCAGCTGTACCTCCAGTTGTGTGCAGGCTCCCAGCTCCTCAGGAACTTCAGTCAACATGTTCCTGTAGGCAAATAAAACTCGGAGTCTCCTGAGCTGTCCGATCTCTGCTGGCAGGCTGCTCAGCTGCACACAGCAACAACAACACAACGACAACAGGACAACAATAAGGTAACAACGACAACAATTACAGGAAACCTCAATAAGAACAAAAAATCTCAAAATCCCCCAAGGATCAAACATCACAGCTCTTTCCATCCTCTCAAAACAGCCCTGTTCAGAACGGCTGCTTTCAGTGCCTGTCCCTTTAAAGGGGAATTGCTGTTTTTTACAATCTGGACCTTATTTCTATCTTAAAATATGATCATTTACTGAACCTCTGAGTCTGGGCTGACCTGTTATCAACATCCGGGGTCTGACCTGGACGATATCATCTCTGAGCGCGGTGCGGCTTGTTGCTACCGCTAATGCTACAGTTCGTTTCTGTGTGTTTCCGACTTGTCAGAACAAAATGAGCAGCTGGATGAAGTTCAGCTTCCACAACCTGGACTCACTAAAGCTCTGGCTAGTTGCGCTAAAAATGGACCCGAATGCTGAAGCAGAATGATTATTATCAGAATGAGCCGGGCAGCAGTCAGAGATGACATCATTCAGGTCAGAGGTCAGTAGGTCAACCTACAGACCCTGGATGTTGATAACAGCTAACCCCGGACTCAGCACTAGTGTATCATAACAAAATATTGGTGAAATGAATGAGTTTCCGGGCAGATAATGTGCTATTTAGAGGCTGCATTCCGCTGCCCTATAGACTCGCATACGGATATACGCAGCTCTCGCATGGATCTAATTTTGTGGGAACAACTTGCAATGACACCAAAGTTATCTGGGTGAGTAAAATATCGTATTTTATGCTATAATAAAAGGTCCAGAATGTAAAAAAAACGGCAATTCCCCTTTAAATGCAAAGCAGCACTCCTGCACTCCTCCCTACCAGGTAGGAGTGTGATTATGCAAATTAGAAAACTAATGACATAATTGGAAGACATCTGAGGGAGCAGCTTGTAAAACCACATGGATTTCAATCTAGGGAGCCTGATAATTTGAGATTTTTTTTGTCAATTCTCACATTTTGGGAGCTGTAAGACAAGACAAACACCCAAATATATGTTAAAGAGCCTTCAAAAAGTGATTTCCATAATATGTCCCCTTTAAAGATTAAGTTTAAGGGGTGCAGTGAGCAGGCACCCCATATGCAGTGTCCCTGGGTTCGAATCCCAAACCGGTGGCCCTTTGCTGCAGGTCATTCCCTCTCTCTCTCAACGATGCTATCAATTAATCAATTTATCATCCATGGTGATCAGTCGGAGATGTTTTACACCTAAAGCCTCCAGAAGAACTGATAGCTGCGTGGAGCAGAATCACCTATAGGGGGCGCCGTCAGCACTTTACAGTTGTTTCTCAGCTGAATTGAAGGTTGAGCGAAGGAGAGGGAAGGTGAAGAGGAGGGAAACTGGATCCTGGTGGATTAGAGTGGGGATTATAACCTTTATTTATCCAAGTGGCACAGCAGCTGTGTGGGTGTGGGGTGGGGTCAACTGCTTTGCTCATGGGCACACTGACACACTTGTATAACTTAACCTGTAAATGTCCATTCCACCAATGGTACACATAAACAGCCTTCACAATATGTATTTTTGTTATTTTCTAGCTATAATTTTGGAAAGGACCCTTTCCCTGCAGCTGTCAGACTGCTCTAAACACAAAACATGATTGGATTGGAATGTGTATATATACATTTGTTTCCTTGTTCTTATTCTTAATATTAATTATTCATTCTATTACAAATACTGTGTTATTTTGCTGCTATTGCTGTTTTCTATTCATATACATTTCTTTGCTGTTGTCTGCTGCTGAAACCCTGTAAATCTCCCAGGTGTGGGACGAACAATCTTATTTTATCTTATCTCTAAACCGTGGTCTTTGGTTTGGATGTCATACAAATACATCTCAGCCATGCCTGTCCACTCTGGTGCTCTTAATTGATGTAGTGGTTCATTCATTCAGAAAATAGCCTGTATGTGAAAAGGTGGAATGAGAACTTGTTAAACCAGATGGGTTACTGACAGGAAAACATTCACAAGACCGACCATCCATCCATCCATCCATCCATCCATCCATCCATCCATTCTTCCTTCCATCCATCCATCCATCCATCCATCCATCCATCCATCCATCCATTCTTCCATCCATCCACCTATCCTTCCATCCATTCTTCCATCCATCCATCCATCCATCCATCCATCCATCCATTCTTCCATCCATTCTTCCATCCATTCTTCCTTCCATCCATCCATCCATCCATTCTTCCATCCATCCTTCCATCCATCCATCCACCCATCCTTCCATCCATCCATCCATTCTTCCATCCATCCTTCCTTCCATCCATCCATCCATCCATCCATCCATCCATCCATTCTTCCATTCTTCCATCCATCCATCCATCCATCCATCCATCCATCCATCCATCCATCCATCCATCCATCCATCCATCCATCCATCCATCCATCCATCCATCCATGTCTACCTGGTTGCCCCACAGGTTGAGGACCACCAGGTTAGAGAGCAGGGACAGCTGAGGAGGAAGAACCTTCAGACTGTTGAGAGACAGATTCAGTTTGTCCAACTCCAGCAGCTCCCACAGTTCATCTGGGACGTCCTGCACAACAGAACACAGAGGAATGGACCTGAGAGCAGGAAGTGAGCGCGGTCAAACAAGAATGAGGGCAGAGTGAGAACGTGCATCTGTTTCCTGTTGAGGCCTGCTCCGGGCAGGAAGCTCAGGGTCCTGCTGACATACTGACTCACTGACTTTTAATAAAGCCATGGAGCTGGACAGCTAACTGATGCCGTCAGCTCCCTCTGTGTCTAGAGGCCTACCTTCAGTCCTCGGCGAGCCAGGCTCAGGACATTGTATCCAAACTGTTTGACTGTGAATCGTCTGATTCTGTCTGCTGAGGTCAGACTGTCCTCTGTCCCCACACTCCTCCTCTCCTCCTTCACCTCATCCTTACACACTGCTCCTCCCATTCCTCCCTTTCTCTCGTCGTCTTTCAAATCCGGACGCAATTTTTTGTTGCCGGTCTAGAGACAGATGTTTCCTGTCCAGTTTGGTTTCTGGTGGATTTTACTGTCCAAGTAGACTCACCAAGTCCAGGCAGAGGTCTACAGTTCAGAAAGGAATCACAAGCTCAGAGTTAATGGACTGTGAAGATAGGACTCTACCATGTTGTTCTCTCCTCTGTCCAGATGTTCCATCATTAAATGGATCAGATGTTGGTTAATGTTCTATAAGACTCTATTGCCCAGATTCCTTTTCTGTCCAGATGTTGTTTTTCCAGATGTTCGGTCAGCATTTTAATGTTGTATCCAGGTGTTGTTCAGATGTCCCACAGGTGAAGTGTCTTCTGCTCAGCTCCTGCAGGTACAAAAAGACACTTTGTCTCATGTGTCCAGCGCTAGTTACAACAGGTTCATCTGTTCAGTTGAATAAATGAATGTGATGTTAATAAAGATCAAGTACAAACACAAACCATCTGTCCTCACAGAGACACGCGTGTCCACGATCCTGGAGGTTGAATTTCAGTACAGTGTAAAGCAGGAGTCACCTGAGCAGCTGACTGAGCAACCCATCAAAGATATTGATCAGCTTCCTGCGTCTCTAACAGAGCTTCTGATTGACTGTTCAGACAGAGAGGAGAAGAAACTCTGAGGATGAACACTGACAGACAACCAGGCACACACACACACACACATACTGTTGCTGCTGTCAGTCAGGGTAAGCCCACAGTCTGATCCTCTGCACTGGGGTTACACATGAAGAGGGTGTGAGTCCAGATCTCAGTCCTGAAGACCGTAACACCGGAAGACTTCAGGTTCGAACAGGACAGGAGTCTCTCAGAACAAGGTCCTCAATCCACACTGGTCCACTTCACCACAGAGTCTGAAACACTGAGGACAGGAGGACACGGTCTGCTGTTGTGACATCACAATGTTACAGAAATCGGAGCTCATTTGACGGTTTCAGGCTGTGTGCATGTCTGTGTGGGCTGACCACTTAACATTGTGATAATTTGACAGTATTAATATAGAAACAAGACCTACTTCACAATCTAAGCCCCCAGCCCCCCACCCCTCCCCCGAGTTCATGCACTTCAGACCACGGTCTACAGGCAACATCACCTCTGTGATACTGGACTCTGTCTCTGTGTGCGTGTGTGTATGTGTGAGTGTTGAGTTACAAGTCCAGAGGAGGTGAATGTAACACCTTCTAATTTCAGTCTAATAATAACTGAGACACAGCAGCAGTTTCACTCGGTAACTCCCTGATACTCAATCTGTTTTCTACACTAACAAATGCAGGAAGGCAGATTTAATGTCCATGGATACATAAAAAGTGCTGTATACACTGTATATGTCATGTCTGTATATGTATATTGAGGAAACTCCACAATAAGACAGAATTTACACCCTGCTGCTGAGACAATGTCCATGCAGTTTCTTTGTCTGTATATTTACACACACATGACATTCCTCATGTTTAACCATGCTGTTATTTAGCATGGTCATCATGAGCTTCAGCTCTGACTGAAGAAAAGGTTCTGATGAGACAATTCAGTTTTAGAATGAAGACACTATCACTGCTCGCAAACAGTTTATTCTGAAAGTCACCAATGCTTAAAAGAAAAGAAAGTGAAACAAAGGCACTGGTTGTGTGTTAGAGAGGTCGGTCCGTAGTCAGTCTCAGCAGCACCACCTGCTGTTACATAGCTGCAGTGAGCAGTTCCACATCCCATCCTAACCCTAACCCTCTGCTGAACCCATGATAATGATGGAAAATGGCTGTTTGATTCATGACAAGGTCCCCCACAGTATTATTAGCTTAGGTCTTAGTGTATAATTTTAATAGTATTTTTCTGTGTGGTTGGTTGAAACAGCATCTCAGAAATGTGCCTTTTTTGTTAGACTCTGCTATAGCTGGTGTTTAAAGGGATAGTTCAACATTTTGGCAAATTGGCCCATTGCCATAATCCCTATAGTCTTTGCAGTAGGTTTATTACCTTTACAGTAATTGTCGGTGCAAACTATTTTTAGAAGGGCGGAGCAGAGCGGCAAGCTGTTCAGAGCTAAGCTACAGAGGCTAATGGGATTTTCACTCATCAAACTCATCAAATACACAATCCAACAACTCCAGAATACTCTGGTGGACAAGTTGTGACCTGCACATTCACCACGCTATGAGATAATAACTGAACGTTACGAGACTTGTTTTACAGCTAAATACTGAGACTGCTTGCTGAAAAACTGTCCCTGAAGGCAACGCACATCAGCGGAATGAAAACAACTCCAGGAGAGTTGTTGGATTGTGTATTTGATGAGTTTGATGAGGGAAACCAAAAAATCCCATGAGCCTCCGTAGCGTAGCTCTGAGCAGCTCACAGTTCGGCTCGGCCGTTCTAAAAATAGCTTGCACCGACAATTAAAAGTAATGAACCTACTGCTATGACTATAGGGATTATGGCAATGGGCCAATTTGCCAAAATGTTGAACTACCCCTTTAAATATGTTACATGTAAATAAATGTCTGATGAACACATGATTACATGTCATATTATGTGCCATATTTTCAAATTTCCAGCCAATTCACTAGCAAGGACCACGCCACAACAATGTGCTGTTAAAGCTTTAATGGATGGAATGAAAGTGTTGAGGATGGATGAATTGATATTGTAGGCTATGGAGTGGTAAAGGTGAAGGGAGGATGACATCTGCGCTACTGGTCTGGGAGGATGAACTGAAGACCGGCGGAGGGAGACTCAGAGTGGGGGTTCTGTCCAAGCTGGATTCATGCCCCCCAGACGGTACCTTAGAGGAGACCTGGAAGGGAATGTGCTGGTTAAATAGAGAGGGATGGGGGAAGGGAGGGAAGGATGGAGGGATGAGAGTGTGGACGACCTGAAAGAAGGACATGGTTAGAAGGTGCCTCCATAAGGGGAAGGAGTAGAAATCTGAGGCAAACGGAGGAAGAAGGGGTTGAGCAGGTATTTGTAGGCTCGACTAGTGATTAGAGGTGTGGTTGAGGCGTGGCACTGTTAACCAACTCCATCTTGTAACAATGATCAAGGTCTTATGGAATAACACCTTCTAAAATCTGCTACTCCATTCATGAATCTGTTACTATAGGGCCCTGCCATCAGTCAGTGGTTAGGGTCAGGCCTTCGTCACAAAAAAACACACTTGGCGGCCGTTGGGCCACCCTGCAACTGGGATTAACACGTTTTCTGGGGGAAACCCTGCAAAATAAATAAAATCACAGTATTTATAGACAGTAGCCAACAACGCACAATTAAAAAAAACACAGTAAATCACTGACAATAGGGAGGGCAAATGTGCAAATAACATTTGAGCGTATACATACATAACCAATCAAGGACACCAGACTTTCACCGCTGCTCATTTAGCTTAGTGTTTGTACCTGTTGTGTCTGCATAGGGGAATCCTGTACCTCCTCCATGGTTCATTAGCACATATTCCGGGTGCAGTGTGTGAGAACTGAGCAGTAGGATGTTCTTAGCCTGTCTGATTTCTGTCTGTTCAAAGAGCACTTGTTGGTTGAGGGGAGCAGGTGTTCCCATGGTTTTGCCTGCTGTCTTAACCAGACTGAGGACCTGAGCCTTGGATTTAACTGATCTCCAAACCAGTGATGTCATACTGGAGAAGATGAACGTGATGTTTTTGTTTTGTCTGGCTCACTCAGTAATGTTTCAGTTAGCAGAAATGCAGTTGATGGGTCACATTGGGCTGGGCCCAGCCAGAATGTGCACGGGTTGACCTGAGCTCTAGACCCATCCACCTTTGTCACGTTCTACTGCTGCTGTGTAAAGTCCTTTGAGACAAACAGTTTGTAAAAAAAAAAAAAAAAAAAAAGGGCTTGTAATGGAAAATTGTGATTTGATACAAATGAAATGACCTTGCCTTGCCTAGCAGCTACTACACCATTCACTCAAGGCTTTTACAATTCTACCACTACGGTAGACATAGTTTGTTGTTGTTGGAGTATACAAAAATGAAGGAATTAGAACTGCAAAGTTAATGTAAAGATGAAAGAGTCTTATTTGCAAAAAATTGCATTTTTTCACCTCAGGAAAATCGCTAAGATAAGATCTATCCTTTCTTTGAAAGACGCAGAGACTCTTATTCATGCCTTTGTAACTTCAAGGTTAGATTATTGTAATGTGCTTTTATCTGGGCTGCCCAAAAAGAGCCTTCGTGGTCTGCAGTTAGTCCAAAACGCAGCAGCCCGTTTGCTGACCGGATCATCCCGCTATGAACATGTCAGCCCTGTACTGGCCTCTCTTCATTGGCTCCCTGTTCGGGTTAGAGCCGATTTCAAGGTGCTGTTGTTGACGTACAAAATTTTAAATGGTCTTGCTCCGATCTATATGTCAGATCTTGTTAACACTTATGTACCTGTACGACCTTTGCGCTCCCAGGCGAGTGATTACCTGAGTGTCCCAAAGGTGAATAAAAAAACAGCAGGTGAGCGGGCTTTTTCCTTCCGCGCACCTACTTTGTGGAACAGTCTTCCCTTGGACATCAGGCAGTCATGTTCAGTTGAGGTCTTCAAAGCTAAGCTTAAGACCCACTTGTATACTGTCACATATGAGTAGGTGTTTCTGCCTTCTCTGTCATCCATGTTTGAACTGTTGTTTTATTATTGTGTCTGTTTTCACATGTTTTTAAACGTTCTGTAACTGTACAGCACTTTGATGGAAAGTGCTCTATAAATAAAATTATTATTATTATTATTATTTCTCAGGTTTGGACGGTCACAGTGTTTGCACTGATCTGGACCAGCAGGTGGTGCTGCTGTACCAACAACTGCAGGGAGAGGCTTTACATGAGCTGGAACTGCAGCTGTCACATGATGAGAGTATGTGGCCACACTGAATAATGAATATGAACAAATACATAACACACAATACAAATGTATTTCATGGAGATACAAATACTGTGTGTGCTGGAATATTTTCCATAGGGGGTCACTACATGGTCACTGATGAATGTAGATTATAAGTATAGCTAAACTTGAAAGTATGAGAGCTGAAAAAGATCATTTATCACAGATTCATCAAACATAGAACAGTTCACTTTGAGCTTCATGTAAATGACTGAAATAACAGTGGAACCCTGAGGAAGTGAATCTGAACAGCACTCAGACAAAGACATGTCTGCGGAGTGGGGGACGGTGGGAAAGAGGAAGAGGAGGAGGAGGAGAATGTGTAAGTGGACAGAGGAGGACGAAGATGAAGATGAAGATGAAGAGGGATCGGTGTTTCAGTGGCTGAGTGATTTTAGTGATGTTAAACCAGAGAAACCAGCTGGTGCCCGCGACTCTCCACCTCCATCACTCTGCTCCTTTCATCTCCACCTGAGGGGAGGGGCATCACACAGGGTTAAAAGCCTGGACATTTTTATGAATCTAATTTGTGGAAAAATAAAAATAAAAATTTAATTAGGTCCAAATAACAAAAACTCACACCTCCAAACAAGAGAAAAGAAAATACATTTATTACACAACAGTGTCACAGTAGCAATGTGTGTTGTTTATCGTAGTGGTTGTGTATCTCATGTGCTTTTCTAACAGTCACAATACCAGTTTGTCTTAAACCTCTGACGATATTTACACAAAGCTCAGTGAAGTTTTATCAGGGAGGGGTTAATCAGAAGTGAGCGTAGCAGTGACTGTGTGGTAGGATGGTGGCATAGTAGTTCTGGATTAGTGATGTGGTTGTGACAGTCAAATACAGAGCGTATAACAGTGATAGTGTACTTGTTACATTGTAGTGGTGACAGTGTATAGTTTAGTGCTATGAATGTATAATCTAGTGTACTACGAGATAAGCCCTTTAAGACAAACTGTTTGTTAAAATTGACTATACAAATAAAATTGCCTTGCCTTACCTTTACAGTGTAACAGTGACAGTGTGTAGTGTACTACTATGTACTAGTAACGATGTAGCAGTGACAGTGTAACAGTGATAAGGACAATATAGGAGTGGCATTGTACTGCTGACAGTGTAACAGTGAGTGTATAGTGACTTTGTAATATTTGTAAAAATGTAATATATTAATGGCTGTGAAAGTTCTAGAAGATTTTGCAGCGTTTGATGTTTTGTTTCCCAACAGCACCACTGAACAGTATGACCAAGGGATTTTACTGTGTTGTTACTCCAGTTACAAGCAGAAGTTTACAGTTGAAAAAGAAAAGAAAGATAAACTTTATTTCCCTCCATGTCTGACTTTACCTGTTTTAGTTCAGTTATGGACCCACTTTTTTTCTTTTTTTTTTAAATGTCAGAATAATGACAGAGATTTTTTTGAGAGAATGTTTAATTACTTTCAAGTTAGAAGTTTACATACACTAAGTTGACTATGAGAATTCCACATGATGACGATTTAGAGGCATGTGATAGGTTAACTGACGTTATTAGAGTTATTGGAGGCACACCTATATATTTATTTATTATTATTATTATTATTTATTTTTTTTATTTTTTTAAGGTACTCCTTCAAACACAAGGCATATTTGCATGACATCATGAAAAAAGAAAAATCAATTAAATTAAAATTTATTAAAACATCAGGAAATAAATGATGGACCCTCAAAAGCCTTTTTTTGGGTACTTTCCAGATGCCTGAAGGTCCATGTTCATCTGTTCAAATAATAATACTTGGATAGAAACACCATGGGAGCACACAGCCATCATACTGCTCAGGAAGGAGACAGCTTCTGTGTTCCAGAGATGAACGTGCTTTGGTGCGAAAATGCAACAATGGGGAAAAAACTTGTAAAGATGGCTGAAGTTCAGTTTCCTCAACTTCACCATCGGACATGGGAAAAAAAACTGTCTGTAAACGTCTGGTTGCAGCTGTTTGTGCTCCAGTGGCTCCTGGCAGTGTGATGTGTTCAAACGAGAACATGAGTGTCTGCCTGTCACTGATGCAGACCACTAAAACAGATCTGCACAATTACACTCTGAGGCTCCTGTAATACTGAGGCCTTTCTGTGAGTGATTATATGTTTTAAAAACATATTTTGAAGCTGGGCTCACTCTTTGACTCTTGCAGTGTGTTTCTGGTTAAACAGCAGGGAGCTGTGGCAGGTGACAGGTGTGTTTACAGTGTCTCTGAGGAGTCACAGCAGGAAAAGGCGTTCATGATCGTAGGTTAACACAGGTGTTGCGGTTATGTGCGTCTCGCTCTGTGTGTGTGTGTCACATGTCATTAACCAGATTCCAGGAGAAAGTCTGATTGTCACAGAAACACAGACTTAACAATTTGAAATGACTTGTAAATTTGATAAACTGTCCATTTTTTCTCTTTCACATCATCTTAAAATCATAATCAAATCATACAGTTTTGGTTGCTGATGAATGAATTCAACCAATCTGATGCATCACTTTCATTCAGTGATTATTATCAAAATGTCAGACTGATGTCTATCATTGTGTGTGATTTGTAATGTCACTCATCACTGCTCATCTTTTATCATTACAACTCTTTGGAAAGGAAGTGGTGTTGGCCTTGATTCCACAGTTTCCTCAAACCTCTCCTGAAAATCATTTTCCAACTGTTTCTACCAAATTTTGCGACCTGAGGTTAACAGCAGTAGCTTAGCCAGAAATCATGTGTGGGAACAGAGCTCTGAAGAGCATACGGGATAGTAGCATTTTTGTGGGGTTGTATGATCTACAAATAGCCCCTAAATACTTTAATTGCAGTAGAAGACTCTCTGCACTCCTCCCGTTAGCAACGCCAGCCCATGTTGTGAACAGACCCAAAGAAACGGCCTATTTTCGTGGCCTAAAAGAGGTTTTACCTGAAAAAAAATGCACAGTTCCATTGTTCGCTATAATATAATTTTTTCCAGCCCTTCAAAGTGCAGGAAAAACACAGTTTTTATTTGGACCTAACCAACTCTCGTATCCCTCCGCCCAGGGTTAGCGCCCGCTGATCAGCAGTTGGTTAGGTCCAAATAAAAACTGTGTTTTTCCTGCACTTTGTGGGGCTGGAAAAAATTATATTATAGCGAACAATGGAACTGTGTATTTTTTTTCAGGTAAAACCTCTTTTAGGCCACGAAAATAGGCCGTTTCTTTGGGTCTGTTCACAACACTGTATGTTGTAAATCTCTGGGCAGGGCTATGGGCTGGCGTTGCTAATGGGAGGAGTGCAGAGAGTCTTCTACTGCAATTAAAGTAGTTAGGGGCTATTTGTAGATCATACAACCCCACTTTAAAAAAAAATGCTACTATCCCTTTAACCAACACAGACCATTACAGCTGTGTTTAGTAGAAGCCTTACAGATGATCAGAGGTGATGGTAAAGGCACCAAAATGAGCACAGCATTGTTCAGTATTTAACTGTACTGGCATGGCAACCACTTCCAGTAACAGACACAGATCCCAGCATTATGAACTAACTTACTGCTTATAGAGATACATCAGCACCAATATGATTGGTAGCTCATATGAAAATAACACTTGAACATAGCATGACACAGCGGCCACGTAAACCACACACGCACTGATGGAACATATTCTAACATCACCAACAACTGTACAACCAAAAAAACAACAACAACTAGATCCATTTCCCAACAATACTGAAATAGGAACGCAATAGGCTACAGCCACTTCACTCTTTAGATGATGCTACAGCAGCAGGTGCTTGGTGTTTAACACAACATCAACACACAAATGATTCAGTTTTCTTTAACCCCCTGTCCCCGGAGGCCAGTAGGCAGCAGTAGCTCATAAACCTGTATGAGTCCGACTTAAAGGGAAATTTCAACATTTTGGCAAATTCGCTCATTGCCATAATCCCAGTGGTCAAAGGAGTAGGTTCATTACCTTTAATTGTCGGTGCAAGCTGTTTTTCGATAGGCGGGGCAGAGATACGAGCTGCTCAGCTAACGCTACGGAGGCATATGGTATATCCAGCTTTCCTTCATCAGACTCATCAAATACACAATCCAACAACTCCAAAACGCTCTGGTGGACAAGTTGTGACCTGCACATTCACCACGCTGTGAAATAATAACGGAACGTTATGAGACAGAGTTGTTTTCGAGGTAAATGCGTAACCGAAACTACATTCCAGACACGGCTGCTCGGCAGAGTGATTTCAAAAGCAAGTAGTTCTGAGAATTTGCTTCATGTGTCGTAATGTTGTATCATAGCTTGGCAAATGTGCAGGTCACAACTTGTCCACCAGAGTGTTTTAGAGTTATGGATTGTGTATTTATCTTGATGAGGGAAACGGGGAAATACCGTGCAGCTCACGTCTCTGCCCCGCCGATCTGAAAACAGCTTGCACCGACAATTGAAGGTAATTAACCTACTCCTAAAACTATAGGGATTATGGCAATGGGTGAATTTGCCAAAATGTTGAACTATCCCTTTAAAGCAAGAGTTTAGTTCCATGGTCGGCCTGTCTACTACACCACATGTGTTTAGGTCTGAGTTAGGTGATGCTTTGCCCACAGTAGACTCAACTTAGCGGCATCTTTTTGTGACAAACTTCAGCAAATTGCTTTGTTCTGCCATGATTGTTCATCTTTACCTACTTATGCTGTAGGAAAAGCAGCTAGCTGAAGGCAGACTGCTCCTCTGCTGTATTTCGCCGGCCGTCCACTCAGTGAAAGGCCGGATGCACAGTCTGCATTCACAAAAAGCCCTGTCAGTCAAAAAAATCTGACGTACTGTATCATCATGGTCATCTATGGTAAACAAGAAAATAGAGACAAAAATAATAATTGGTGTTCTATTCAGATGATTAAAACAAAAACAACAACGTTCATTGACTGCCAGAGCATAATATATTCACTGGATGAGCTGCATAAAAGGAAGCCTTCTGATTGCTACACCTGTGGTGAATAGGCAGATGAGCAAACCATGTTGTGATAATAATAGATCCATTGGCTGGCCATTTACATAATGTTATCACCCACTCTTCACAGAAAGTGCAGGTGCTGACTGACACAAACAGACTCTACATGATGAGCCCATTGTGACTGAGAATCTAAATGAATAAGTACTTGTGTACTCTTACCTCCTCCACCAAATAAAACTTGACTGTGACTGCCACCAGATCTGAGATTTAAAAAAAAAAAAAAAAAAAAAAACTTGAATTTTATTGCATGCTGTTTGCATGCTGGAGTCAAAAGAAAGAGGAGCTGCTGTCACAGCCTTGGGACACTCCTGTACTTTTAGAAATGCTCCAAACCATCTGATCATAAATGGTTCACCATCTTTTTAAATTTTTTAACAGATTATCAGTGGGTATGAAAACTAGGTAGGCTAATAGTTTTCCACCTGCTCCAGCTGTAGTGTTTAAAGTATTTTTTTTTTTTTTGGGGGGGGGGGGGGGGCTTTTAATGCCTTTAATTGATAGCAAAGTCAAGAGAGAGACAGGAAATGGGGAGGCAGAGAGGGGGAAAGACACGCAGGAAAGGGCTGCCCGATGCGGGATTCGAACCGAGCCATTTATAAACAGACCTAATGTCAATATCAACAATGTCTTTCAACTGAATGATAAGCATGCATACAAGTATTGATGTTTTTATTGTAAGTATAAATGTGGAAACAAAAAAGAAACAAAAAACAAAATTGTATTATCAACCAAAGGTTTCATGACCCCCCTGCAGCACCTCTGCGGACCCCCTAGGGGTCACGGACCCCCTGTTGAAGACCTCTGGTTTAAAGCATAAACAAACAGCTAACAGTGTGAGATCTACAGATGTTCCCTAATATATGGAATTAACAAGATTCTTACAAATCAACTATCTAAATATATCATTATCTAATGATAATGAAACATTTTGGTTTGATATGATTACATGAGAAAATGTCATGTAGGACAGATACGTATGTACACATTCAAATCAAATAAATACAAAGAAGTTTCCTGCAGTGATCAGTGGGGTCTGCCCCCGTCTGCTTTTATTGGTCCTGTAGTGGAGCTGCTCTCTCTCGTCCTCCCCTCCTGTCTGCTCTGCTTTCATCTTTCAGCTCCTCCACTTCCCTCTGTCCTCCTAATGCTCTCTTGTTTTGTCTCAGTGGTTAAACCCCACCTGCTCACCTCCTGTCCACCTTTTCATCTGCTCCCTCTCTGTCATATTTGACTCATGACAACAGAGAGGCTCATGTATCGGGGCTTTTACCCAGACTCAGTGTTTTAATGTCTGAAGGAAGAGGAGGAACCTAATGACTCACTTCTTTCATATAGAGAGATAAATAGATACAGAGATATATATAGAGAAAGAGAGAGACAAGAAGCTTTGAAAAATATTTCAAGCTAAAAATGAATTTTTAATCAACTGACCTCTTAAAATAGGCCACAGATAAACACCACAACAGCCACACAGAAAAAGGTCACGATTTGCAAATAATTTTGTGCCAGTGCTGGAAAATGGAGGTGACATTCTCTCTGATATCTGATGGTCTCATTTCTAGGATCAGTGGCCTCAGCAAAGAAACCCTCCAGCTGTTGTGACACCCTCATCGTTGGCCTCTCCGTCCTCTGTCCCTCCAGAATCTCCTCATATGGTTTATGCAGACTACTAGGCTGTGCCCTGTCCACTGTGTGATCGGCACTGTGTGTCTCAGGAGGCCTGTTGATCAGCTCTGCATTGCAAAAACCCCAAATCTTTCCAAGAATATTAGTCTTATTTCTTGTCAAAATGTCTCATTTCTAGTCAAAACTAAACTCTTTTCACTTAAAATAAGACTCATCACCTAAAAATTAACTTGTTTTTAGATCATTTTCACTTGTTTCAAACTAATTTTCACTTGAAATAAGAAAAGCTTGCTCCACTTTCAGATTTTTCTACTTATTTCAAGTGAAAATTTGCTTGAAAGAAGTAAAAAGTGTCTAAAAACAAGCTACTTTTAATGTGATGAGTCTTATTTTAAGTATAATGAGATTGTTTCGACTAGAAATAAGACAAATGTTCTTGGTTAGAGTTTGAGTTTTTGCAGTGTGTGTCAGCAGCACAGAAAATGAGAGCTGATTTGATCTAATCAAAGTATTTGTTGACAGCCTTTGTTGTCTGTCATCTTGTTTAAAAGATGTCTCAGAGCTCTCACAGAGGGAATGACATCTGCAGCCAGTGTCTCTGATGAGCTGATTCCTCAGTTGTTCAAACAGTAACATTTCCTACCAAGTGTGTACTGTTATTCCAGAAAGATTTCCAACATGTAGAATGTACTATTCCATTGGTTTGAGTTTCATCTCAAACTGGATCTGCACATCCTGCAGGCTTTAGAGTCCAAGGCCTCTTTCCACCATGTCTGAGATGCTGCACTGGTCTTCATGGACAGCCAGCTGCAGGCCGTGTGCCATGCAGCTAAGACTAGCCAGACCACTATCTATCATAGCTTTTACCATAGTTCTGGCTTTAGCTCTCACCACCATATACTCCATACAGGTATCACGTAGCACTGCTTTCATGAAGTTCTGCAGCTATACCTGCTCAGTGGGGGGACATCTGAACTACATGTTAGTTGTGAGACTGATTGCAGGGACGTCTGGACAGAGGCTGAAGACTCTTGAGTCAGTGCTGTAGCTCCTGAGTGGGTGTGGATACAAGGTTGGACACATGAGGGACAACATGTGGACAGTGTGAGGCAGGGCTCCACAGACCCTATGTTCTCTACAACAGAGACAGGTTGGTCATCTACGGTAATGATGATTTATGTTTAAAGCAAAGAACAGATCATTATCAGAACATTTACAAAGCTTGTTTAAACTGGAGGAAGGGGACAACAGACTGAAGCTTGATTTTAAACATACATTTGCAAGGTTAAGCTTAAAACAAATGTGTATTTCTGTTGCAGGTGTAAAAGTATGGCATTCACAAAGCAAGGAATTGAAAAGCTGTACAAGTATGTCTCAGTTTAAGAAAATGTTTAAAAATGAAAAGATAAGTATTTACAAAAAAGAAGAAGGAGAAAGAGAAAAAGAAGGGAAAAAAAGAAAAAGATAGATAGATGAGTGGTGTTTACCGTTATTTTGTTTGTTTGTTTTTTTGTCATTACTATGTTTCATTATCTCTAATATTTTGAAACAGAGAATAATATTGGTGTTGAAGTAAGCCAATGACATTTGTAACAACAGAGAGGGGCAGGAATTATAAGTTTTTTCTTCATCCTGCTCCTTTTCATTCATGATGAAAATGTGTACACAATGTATATGTGCAACTATGTGAGAACCATGAATGAAATAAATCAAAATGAAATGAAATGAACTCATCACCTTGGTTCTCACAGGCTCTGGTTATGGACTGAGTGATGGTGGTTCGTACCGTCTTCATTTTAATTTTCACCTGTTTTATCAGCTTCCATGTAAACATTGTACAGTTGGACACTGTATGTTGATAGAGATTTCATCCTTGTGGTGCCTCCTCTTGAGATTTCTCAGAATCTTACACTGCTGATCTTTCTCAGATACAGTGAGATACTCCCACACATCTGACCTTTTTTCCACTTCTACCTGTTAACAAATCAACGTGCATAGCACATCTTGCCCTCTGAGTTCCTGCCAGAGTCATGTCCAGCCAGTTGCTGTTCAAAACAAAGTAAAAGCACAATACGATCCAGGATATTCTGTTTCTGACAGTGTTCAGTCACCTGGTCAAGATCTACTGTCTGTTGCAACAGGACACATGTATGTCTGTGAAAAGATGCTGAGACAGTAGATCAATTAAATGATGATAAGTACAACTAACACTATCAGAAACTACATATGAGTGATTTATATTATATTTGAATGTTTTTATTGAATTTTGACATATTCACAAGGAACAATACGAAAACAACTCCAAGGCATTGCATACAGTTCTATACATACACATGGGAGAAAAACCCCAAATAATAATATAGTCACCATGTATGTGACAATAAACAGAGAATATATGGGCAATACATGTATATACTATGTACACATATATATCTACACATACCCACATGCAGACATTAAAACAAATAATTAAATTAATTATACATAAAATGAAAGAATTAAATCACAGGGTCATTGAAATTACTCACTTTACAAAGGAGTCTCTCAGAGTACAATAAGAATGGCTGCCAAAGCGTTTAAGTCGTGTATCTAAGCTGTTCCACCTTAAGATGTGTCACCAGTGTCTTTTTCCATTTACGCAAAATAAGCTGCCGTGCAAGAAATGTGGGGAAGGCCACAGCTGGAGCATGGCTGGCCCAGAGTCAGACCTTACAAACCTGTGACACCACATCCAATAAGGCTTTGACAGGGTTTGGTGGAATTCTTATTTCCCATACTGTTGTGCAGGGCCCAGAACACAGGACTAAAGGATCAATATGAGTGATTTATAATCATGCTAACAGTTTGATTGATGGAGGAGACCAGGACTGTGTGTTTACAGCTGACAGGACACAGACAGGTGAGTGTTCAGGTGTGTGAGAGGCTCAGGTTACCTGTGTGCGTGTGTTTGTGTGTATGTCTATCTGTGCGTGGGACCTGTCCTGTTTGGATCAAACGTTCTCTGTTTGTTGTGTGTTTACACTGGCTCATTAACTCCAACAACACAACAGACCAGAGAGAGAGATAGAGGGGGGGCGGTCAGACACACACACACACACACACACACACACACACACACACACACAGAGGGGGACAGCAATAGAAAAAGCTGGGCAGAGAGAGAAAGGGACAAGTCCAGAGATGGAGGTGTGTGTGTGTGTGTGTGTGTGGAGGGGGGGGGGGGGGGACTACTAGTATCCCACAATGCATCATGATTCAACTGCAAGCTGTTTTTAGATCAGCGGGGCAGAGGCGTGAGCTGCATGGTATTTCCACGTTTCCCTCATCAAACTAAATACACAATCCAACAACTCCAAAACACTCTGGTGGACAAGTTGTGACCTGCACATTCACCACACTATGAGATAATGATAGAATGTTATGAGACAAAGTTGTTTTAGAGGCAAATGCGTAGCCAGAACGGCGGAGTGATTTCAAAAATATAGTTCCGAGTATCAGCTTCATGTGTCATATGTTACATAATTATACATAATTATCTCATAGCGTGGTGAATGTGCAGGTCACAACTTGTCCACCAGAGTGTTTTGGAGTTGTTGGATTGTGTATTTAGTTTGATGAGGGAAACGTGGAAATACTGAGCAGCTCACGTCTCTGCCCCGCCAATGTAAAAATAGCTTGCACCGACAATTAATGGTAATGAACCTACTCCTAAAACTATAGGCAATAGGCAAATTTGTCAAAATATTGAAATATCCCTTTAAAGATTATTATTCTAGAAGTGGTGTACCATCTGAAAAATTGTTCAATCCATACTTTGTTTCAATTAAATATGGTTTAGATTTTATATAAAATGATCTTTTAAGATGTCGTACAGCAAGTGCCCCATATAGTCCTCACTGCTGCTGGGGTTCCAGGGGACTCCCATGATGTCCTCCAGGGGACTTTCATGATGTCCTCCAGGGGACTCCTATGATGTCCTCCGTGGGACGTTAAGTCACAACATCAAATAGCCTAGGCTACTCCTCCATCTTTATCTCTTCTTCTCTGTTTGTAACAGCGTTGTGTGGTTCTACCAGAGTGAGCAGCACCCCCATGTTACCGTCTCACCCTCATCCCTCCGCTGTGTTCTATACTAACCGTCAACTCATTATCAGATGATCCTCAAAGGGACATCTTCAAATGTCCTGAGAGCATCGCCTGATGACATCACCAGATAAGGCGACCGGGTAGCTAGCGTTCAGACAAACGGCCTCACTCCAGATTCTGGTTTACGTGTTGAATCAGGATCGCTGATCGCTGATACTTCGCCTCACGAGTTTTTGTCAGATGATTCACATCGGGGAACTTTCTGACCCTCACTGGACGGACGTCAAAGCGCTCAGGGGAGATGAGGGACTCACCTGAGCTCTGGTCAGTGCATTCACCTGCAGTCAAGCACCAAAGGGCCCAGCTGGAGCCCATGAAGTGGTGAGGATCAGGTGACCGTGTGTGTGGACGGTCATGTGATCACAGGTGTATATGTAGCAGTAAGCTAGCAGCATGCCACAGTGGAGCCATGGTGTTAGCGTCGCTAGCATAGCTGACATTCCTGCTGCGGATCAGTGATGAGGACAAAGAAACAGCATCCATCATGTGACAGCTTCACACAGCTACCTGACACCTGGCTTCTGACTGACTCTCCCCGTCAGCCTCACCTGGATTCAGCAGCTCACTGTCTCTCGCATTTGATCGGATTTTTTTTGGAACAAAGGTAAAAACAGGCAGACAGGTTTAAACGCACAGGCAAGGCTGCAAATGAGTGTGTGAACAGATCTCAGGTCTGATCTGTTGCTTTCACGGTAAACGGGTGAGTCAGAGATCTGAAGTGTGATTAGAGGGTGGACAGTTTATATTTTCTGCTGACGTGTCTTCACTATGTCTTCACTATTTCCTCATGATCATGAGTTTACACCCGTGGTTCAGGTGTGGCGGAGTTTAGAGATAGGAAATACCTCTGACACAGGTTTATCATCCAATCAGACAACTCATTATTTATAGGTACACACACCTTCCATACATAAAGCAGAGGGACAAGTAAAGCACTAACTGTACCAGGAACAGGACATAAACAAACTGGTCTGTCACTTGCTCACATTTATGTTTTGATTAAAGTTTTATGTTTTTTCTTTTTTTTTTGTTCACCTGAAAGACACGAGATTAGACGATCTGGTTTGTGTGTGTATGTGTATGCATGTACCCGTGTGTGTGTGTGTGTGTGGGTGTGAGGTCCCTCATGTCTTCCCTCGGTCTAATCTCTAAATGTTTCCGTCTCTGTTTACTGAATCTGGATTAAATCTTTAATCTATTTGTTGCAGAAACTGAATGAAACATGTTTCTATTTCTGGAGATTAAAGCTCTATATTTTACACAGTTTTTATCTGAAGTGTTGATCCATAAGCAGATACTGTACAATATATTTGTAGATTTAAGAACCAAAATCCATCTCCTCTCTCAGGCTTGTGACTGCGGAGCTCTAGAAACAAGAGGGTGAGCCAATCAGAAGACAGGCTCTGGGCCTTTCTGGCTCTTTTCTGGAGTATTTGGATCAGATTTTAGGTAGGACCATGTGGATCAGGCCTATCTTCAGGGACAGGGTGTCGGATTTACAATCTGATCAGACTGAACCCAAGGACCTGATCCAAAAGGATCCAAATACCTTTTCCAAAAGAAACCCCAGGTCATTAACTTCCAATCCAGATAGGGATAGTTAGACCAGATCCTTAGATCTTTGTCATTTAAATACATTCTTGAATTAAAAACTGTGAGGTTTAGTTAAGTTTGAGGTGATGTGACCTTTAATGACTCCTGGTTAATCTGGAGGATTTGTATCTAATCTCTGCTCCCTCACTTCCCTAGTGGGTGTCACTCGCTCTCAGGTCCAGACTCATTCTGTCAGTCTGGTTCTCGTCTCTTCAAAGATAAACTTCAATGTAAACCGACCTCATTCTTCTTCACTCAACCAGAAACACTTCCTGTTCTGTCAAAACAGTAGAAAAAGAAACAGCTGCAGCTCCCAGCACCCAGGGAACACTCAGACCTCACACTGTACCTGGTCCTGGTCCTGGTCCTGGTCCTGGTCCTGGTCCTGGTCCTGGTCCTGGTCCTGGTCCTGGTCCTGGTCCTGGTCCTCACAGTCTACCAACCTAGACTGGCCCTGTTCTTGTTTTGTTCCTTTTATTTAGTCACTGATCATGGACTTGGACTTGACTTCCCTGCAGGTTAAAATAACTTGTCCGAGTTCTGGTCTTGGGCCTAGTGTTGATCCTGGGTCTTCTGGTCCTGCACTCTTAGAAATAAGGGTTCTAAAAGGATTCTTCTAGAAGGGTTCTATCTGAGGGTACCTTGAGGATGTCGTTATGATGCTATGTGAAGCCCTTTGAGACAAACTGTTTGTAAAAATGGGCTATACAAATAAAATTGCATTGCTTGGAACCATTTGCCTCTGAAAAACCCTTTCCTGAAGAAAGGGTTTTTCAAGGGTTCTTGGTAACACTAAGGGTTCCAGTAAGAACCATTCTGATCCAGAGAACCTTTATAAAAGGTTCTACCAAAAGCCAAAAGGGGTTCTCCTATGAGGACAAGCCGAAGAACCTTATATGGTTCTACTTAGCACTTTTATTTCTAAGAGTGTGGTTCTTCTCTTGCTATTTTTCGTCTGAGCCAGAACTTGGTCCTGTGGACTAAGAACTCATCCTGGAGCCTAATAATCCTGGTTCTTCTGACCTGTACAGTTCACCACTGCACCATCTGACCTCTTCCTGAACCAAGTACCAAGGAACCCAAGTTCAAAAGTTGACAGACAGGAATTCTAATCTGAGTGTGCAGCGACAGCAGCAACAATAGTAACGGTGAACACATACCTAATGTTTCTGCAGCGTCTCCCATTGCTGCCGTTACTTTCAGTTGCTGCATAGTTGTGTCTAGCACTGTTGATGTTGTTTCTGCTGTAGCTTTTTCTCTGCTTTTGTCCTTGCAGTCAGAATCCATGTCCCTTTCTGTTGCTGCTGTACACTTCATTCTGTTGCTGTTCATTACTGTGGTTTTTTTTTTTGCTGTTGTTACCACCCCTAGCTGTTCTGCTGGTTCTGCTGTTGCCTCTGTTGCCGTGGCCTCTGGTCTCTGTCTAGTTTATGTTAGCCTCTGCAGTGTTGCGGCACATCTCGTCCGTTTATTCCACAGCAAAGGTTTGTTTTGAAGCAACATCAAAGCTACCTGCATGTTGCTGCTGTTGCTGCTGGCGGGCAGCCATGACGCTCTTCATGCCTACGTGATGTTTCTGCAAGACCTGGCAGTGAGATGATGATGATGATGATGATGATGAAGATGATGATGAAGCGATAAAGAAGAGAGACACTGATGACAGACGGATGCAGAGACCAGATAGTGGACAAACCCAGATTAAAAGGCAACAGGTACAACTGGTTTGAACCAAATAAACCACAGGTCAGGTGATGACTCCCAGCATGCAACAGGGCTGTAACACCACAGCAGCAAATCTGATTGGATGTAACAAGGTAGGCTATAAAATGGCAGCTGACTGGTTCAGTTTGCGCCAAGATAAATGACACGGGGGCGGTGTTTAGCTCACCTGGTAGAGCTGCTGCCCCATGTAGAGGCTACAGTCCTCACTGCAGGCGGCCTCTCCATTTCCTGTCTCTCTCCACTTTGTTATCAATTAAAGGCATTAAAACCCCCCCAAAAAAATATTTAAAAAAAGAAAGATAAATGACATGAGCAGAGGATGAGTCCAGTTGACTCTACTGCAACTTTACTGAAACTACTGCAACTCACTGTAACTCTGCATTACTGCCATCAAAACTCTAACTCTACTACAACTCTACTGAAACTATACTATAACTCTACTGCAACTTTACTGAAACTACTGCAACAACTGCAACTCTACCATTCTGACTTACCTCAATCCTACTGTAGCCCGATAACTCCACCAGAACAATACTGAAACTACTGCAACTCACTCTAACTCTACTTCAACTCTACTGTAACTCTACTGAAACTATACTATAACTCTACTGTAACTACTGAAACTTTACTGTAACTCTACTACAACTCTATTGCAACTATACTTTAACTCTACTGTAACTCTACTACAACTCTACTTTAACGCAATTGTTATTCTACTACGACTCTTCTGTAACTCTACTATAACTCTACTGCAACTCTGCTGTTACTCTACTGAAACTATACTTTAACTCTACTATAACTCTACTGAAACTATACTGTAACTTTACTGCAACTCTACTTTAACTCTGCTATAACTCTACTGCAACTATACTTTAACTCTACTGCAACTATACTTTAACTCTGCTATAACTCTAGTCAAACTATACTTTAACTATAGTGAAACTTTACTGTAACTCTACTACAACTCTATTGCAACTATACTTTAACTACTGTAACTCTACTTCAACTATACTGTCACTGTACTGCAACTGTACTGCAGCTCTACTACAACTCTACTGAATTTACTGTAACTCTACTGACCTCTCCTGCAGTATTGTTCCAGTTTTTTAGTGATGTGAAGCAGTAGTAGCTGACGTTTTGTTTTTGCCGTACATGTCAGTAACAGTAAAGTGGAACACATAAGCAGCTAGACATAAACACTGTGGGACATTCCACATATCCTGTGTGCAGCAGCAGCAGCAGCAGCCCTGTCCAACCACAGTCCACCGTCCAGTCCAAGCTGCAGCAGCCTGTGGTTGAAGTCTGGACTGAAGCTCCTTGTTTGAACAAGAACTACATCACATTAAAGAAAATCTCAATGATTCTCCAGCTTCTCAACTTCTTATCAATGTCTGAGTCACAAAATGATCCTGATTTTCCGGGGAGCTGCTAAACTCCTGTACACATCATCCGGCTGAGAGATGGTATCAGGCCGCGATGCTCTGAGCCCAGCAGATAAGAGATCAGACCGGCACTGTCATGCCTCTTTAAGAAGACAGTACATTTCTATGAGTCGTCCTGCTCTGATAAGACTTCTCACGGAACCAAAAACACCAAGTATGAACACACTACAGGTAACACACAAATTCACAAAATGCACACAGCACAACACACAAATACTCCATTCCTGGTAAACCTTTAAATGACACCCTTTGTATTAGCGCTGTTCGATAGTTTTATCATGTGCTTCATCTTTGTTTCCAGAGTTTTGCTTTTTTGGCTTTGAAGCTGATATGATTTTCATTTCTTTCTACAGCAGCTATTTGTTTATAGGGGCCCCGCCTCCCCCCTCCCTCCCCCCTCCATCATCCCTCTTTGTGTCAGCAGACTAAAGGTTCTGTCACAGCAGCGTAGAAAAACGGTGAAATCTTCATTTGATCAGTTGATTCAGTTGTGGGGTTGAAGTTCAGAGTCTTCACCTGGAGCTGAACTTTGACCAGGAACAGGAACCTTTGGAACCTCACTGCAGCATCAGCAGGGTTTCATCACAAATGAGTGTCTCAGCACTGCAGACGCATCAGTGACCGTGCAACATGAAACAAATTAATAGTAAGGAATTCTGTAAATGAGCGCTGTATAGTCATATGTTCATTACCAGCAGCTGAACAGGAGGACTCTCTTTGAAGTTCACTGTTTCTCTGGAGCTTCAGCCTCAACAGATATCAGAGATGGTGATATCATCAGGAGGTGAAGTCACAGTCAATCAGATGGTTCAGATGGGAAAGTTCAGGTCTGACTCTGTCAAGAGGTGTGATGCAAACTGCTTTTTATTTGAGTCCCCATGGTTCTCTGAAACCGTAGTTGAAGAAATCCACAGAACCTCAGAGGACATAACTCTGGGCATGGACATTTCATTCATAGTCCCAGAGGGTAATTGATTCAACAGGCTTTGCTTCACATTCTTTGTTTCATCTGCAGTTTCGTGAGCAGTGGTTTCCTACCTAGATGTGCAGTAATAGTCAAAGGTTTGGACACACCTAATTCTATTGTTTTTCTTTATTTTTATTACTTTCTATGTTGTAGATTCACACTTAAGACAACAAAACTATTAAGGAACTTATATGGAGTTGTGTTGTAAACACAAAACGTAAATGAAAACCAAAGTATGATCTGTCACCTGACCTAAATCCAACTGAGATGGTTTGGGATGAGTTGGACCACAGAGTGAAGGTAAAACAACCAATAAGAGCTCAGCTCCTCTAGGAACTCCTTCAAGACAGTTGGAGAACTGTTCCAGGTGACGACCTCATGAAGATGAGGAGAGAATGTTCAAAGCTGCCATCAAAGCAAAAGGTGGCTACTTCAAAAAACATATTCTGCTTTGTTTAAAGGGAGTCCTCCGTGCCTTCTCTGAGTTACAGCGGGGCTCCGTGCATGCACTGCATGGTTGCGAACAGACCCCACTTTTCTTCGTCCAAAAAGACACACCAAAAACCATCCAAATACCTCCATACTGCTCGTCTGTAATGTCCCTCTTGTATTGAAGCCCCAACATGAGAAATTGTCCCGAAAAAAATTAAATAAGTCTATATTTTAAGCTTGTTTGCAGCGGAAGCTCCTCTTTCTGGTCCAAATCTCGCAAGATTTATATATACAAATATATACTTACTTATTTAATTTTTTTCGGGACAATTTCTCATGTTGGGGCTTCAATACCAGAGGGACATTACAGACGAGCACTATGGAGGTATTTGGATGTTTTTTGGTGTGTCTTTTTGGACGAAAAAAAGTGAGCTCCGTTTGCTACCGTCATATAGTGCAGTGCTGCACGGAGCCCCGCTGTAACTGAAGCTGCGTTCACACCGGACCTTTTGTTTTTAGAACGAGCGACGAGTTTACATGTTAAGTCAATGCAAACGAGCGATGGAGCGTTTAACCGCCCAGGCAAAAAAACGCTGGGGCTCGAGTCGCTCCTGTCGCTCGAGATGAGAAATCCCAACTCTCCGGCCATCAGTCGCTCGTCGCTCAGCGCTGATTGGCTGCTGTAATCCCGGTGGTGCCGGTGTAAACAGAGACACATGGCAGTGGGCATGACGTCATCAAAGCCAAAATGCGAGTCTGTGGCTCTGTGCCAAATTGACGAGCGACTGCACCTGAGCGTCGGAGCGTTTTTTCGGAGCGATACTTGTCTTGCGACAGGGACAAAAATAAAAGGTCCAGTGTGAACGCACCTTAAGAGAAGGCACGGAGGACTCTGAAACTTCTCCCAGCCCTTAGTCGACGAGGGTGAGTAGATAATAAGTGAAATTTGAATTTTGGCTGAACTATCCCTTTAACACTTTTTTTGTTTACTACATAATTCCATACGTGTTCCTTCATAGTTCTGATGTCTTTAGTTTGAATCTACAAGATATAAAGTGATGAAAATAAAGAAAAACATTGAATGAGAAGGTGTGTCCAAACTTTTTATTATTATTTTTTATTTATTTTATTTACATAGTGCGATACAGGTGATAAAACAACATGAAACAGGAAACAATACAAAACAGGGGTGAAAAACAAACATACATAACAACACAAGACAAGAGAGGATATTAAATTCTAATGTCAAAATATGCAATGATAACTATAACCAATCAAACGAAACAACAAAAACAAATAAATAAAAGAACACAATTGAAATAACAAAGATGTTTTCGCTTAGAATTCACATAAGTGCACATAAGTGTGTGTGTGTGTGTGTGTGTGTGTGTGCATGTCTTTGATGTGCATGAGTATGTTGGACTTCTTAGGCAAATATGGCAAATAGGGGAGAGACAGCAGAACAAACAAAAAAATACAAGGAGAAGCAAATATCAGTATGAAGAGATGACGGTGGAATAAATAAGTAAAGAGAGAGAGAGAGAGAACAAACAACTTTGTGTCCAAACTTTTGACTGGTAATGTACAGGTAGATCTTACACATGTCTGAAACAGCTTCTCACCTGGTCTCACCTGGTCCCACCTGGTCCCTCCTGGTCCACCATCTGCTCCTCATTACCAGGTCCTGTAGACAGTGAAGTGAGTGTAGCATCAGCTGGTGGTCTGTCTCTTCCTGTTCCTCCTGTCCCTCCTGTCCAGCAGCTCCTCATGTGCAGCCATGTTGGATTCAAGTGATCACAGATGAACTATGTTTGTGATAATTCATGTCCAGTCATTTGTTTTCTTTCATTTTCCATAATGAATGGGTCAGACATACAGTACACTGTATGTCCTCTGTGCAGCACTGTTATTTTTTTCTGCTGTGTCTTTAACTCTTTCTTCACCCGCTGAGTCTCAGTCCGTCTGTGTGTCTCTTGTAAATCACAACCATCTAGCATTAAATTGAAAACATCCATTAGCGCGGAGCCACATCACAGCAGAGGGGATGGATGGATGGGGCAGATGTGTGATTGTTTGGAAAGGTATCTAATGTCAGCAGATGGGACGACTTATTCAGCGGAGGGGAAGATGAAAAAAGGTGGAGGGACGACATTTGCGTGTGAAAGAGCGGCGGTGGAGATCAGCAGCAAAGAAGGAGAAGGAGATCAGACGATAAGAAGACAGGATGAGGTGAACGGATAGAATTACACATTTCAGGATTATCTGCACTCGGCTCACCTGGTTCACAGGTGAGAGACAGGTGAAGTGTTGGCTGATGGGCTGAGAGCTGCTGCTGCTTCAAAACATTTTACAGCCATAAACCTGAGCTGCAAAACCAGCAGCCAATCAGAGGAGAGCATTTCATTTTATGTATAGGCTTTTATGACATTAAAGCAGAAGGTGGTTTTGGCTAACTTCCTGTCAGCCGATGGAGTTAGCAGTCCCCGCCCTCGTCCCTACGTCACCACATTCACGCGCATCCCTTGGCTGCACACACAGAGAGGACCACCCCTTTATGCCGTTCTCTCTCCTCATTGGATAAAGGTTGTAGGATACAAGGAAAGTTTTCACCTCTGCTCACAGCAGAGCAAAGTGACTGACAGACCCGTGTTTCAGACCAAACACTCTATATAAGTGATTGCTGTCGGAAGATACAACTATTTAAGACTTATATTAACACAAATATTCCGCTTACTTCTGCTTTAACTCAAATTTACACCTCACATCACCTCATTGGTTGATTTTGTCCTCTTGTTGACACTCAGCTGGACTTACCTGGTCCCGGACATACATCTCTTCATCTTCTTATCTCCACCTGGACTCTTGTCTGCTGCCCTCACCTGCAGCCTGACACTCACCTGTAGCTGCACAGACACCTACAGGTGGACACTCACCTGGACTCTCATCTGATGCCAATGCATCACCACAGCCACCTGTGGTTGGACATTCACCTGGTGTCATCATCTGATGATGGACATGGACTAGGTTCTCACTTCTTTTAACCCTCACCAGCAGCTCTGCACCTGAAGTTCACCTGACGGGAGCGTACCTTTGTTCCCCGGGTTCTATGTAGGACCCTCTTTTTGAAAAAGGGTCCTATGTTCCCTGTTTTCCCCAAAAAGGGTCCTATGTTCCCCGGTCGAAGTACATACTAGGGAACATAGGACCCTTTTTCAAAAAAAGAGTCCTATGTTCCCTGTTGTTGCCGGTCGATGGACTCTCTGTACTTATCTGGACTCTCTCTATCTGGCCTGTCTCGCCTCTACCTGGCCTTTTGACTAAACATAACCAACTCCTTTCTTCATTGCCTAAACCCAGCCAATGGGAAAATTCCACTTCTCACTCAAAGTCACAACTCAACTTCTCACTCAAAAATAGGCAAAAATCTGCAAAGTCACAACTCCACTTCCAGGTATCGGTACAAAAATTGCATGTTCCCCAGGTCCTTTTGGGGAAAAGCGGGGAACATTTTTTTCTAAAAAAGGGTTCTATGTTCCCCGGTCCGGACACAGCGGGGAACATAGGACCCTTTTGGGGAAAAGCGGGGAACATAGGACCCTTTTTTTAGAAAAAGGGTTCTATGTTCCCTGGTCCCGTACAAAGTGGGAAACATAGGACCTGGGGAACATAGGGATGACCCCCACCTGATCTCAGCTGTGGATTATCTGGACACTCTCAGCTAGACAGCTACATCCCCGGTCACACACCGACACCTGACTCTCTCACCTGTGGGTTCAGTATGGAAATCCTCTCCCGGTAGAATCCCAGAGTGAGAACGTGGATCGGACTGGGTGGTTCAATCTGAGGATAATTATCTACTGATGGATGCTAATGTAAACTGAAGGGGAGGTAATGAGTGAGGCAAGGAAAAGAGCGGAGGAATGAGTGATTTTAATGGAAGGTAGTGACAGAGAGGGGGGGTGAGGGAGGAGGCGGGTGGAGGGTTTTAAAGGTTCACAGTGAGGACAGCAGAGTGATTCCTGTCCTGACGTGTTCTTGTCAAAACAACATTTATTACTCATACAGACTGGGCCCGGCTGACATCCAAACACCAGCTCTTTGATCTTCTGCTGCAGGGTTCTCAC
Organism: Trachurus japonicus; assembly: GCF_045865225.1. NCBI lineage: Eukaryota > Metazoa > Chordata > Actinopteri > Carangiformes > Carangidae > Trachurus > Trachurus japonicus. Next base: position 25,288,520 of record NC_140926.1, read on the forward strand.
TCTGAGGCTCTGGGTCCTGGAGGGGACGCCGGTCCAACCTCCAGACGATCCTGACACAGAATGACAGGCAAAATGTACAGTGCATGCGGCATGCACGGACTGGGGTTTCCTGTCTGGAACAAGAGTATGGGTTCAGATTGTCATAGTGACGAGGACTGTTATAATAATGTTCCGTACAGGTGTAGGCCACGCCCAGCCCTGATGTCTGTTAAACCTGTCTCTACAAACGGTTTCTGTGTTCTCTTAATGCTAAATTAAATCTGAGGTCAGTTCAGAGCAGTGGTTCTCAAACACTTTATTTCATCCGTAAAACAACACTGAAGGATCCACAAAAACTTTTAAAGACCTTTAATTCCTTCAACATCTGACATACAAACTGTATTTCCTGTTTTCAATCAACAGTCTGGATCCTCCTTTAATATGAAAAGTCTGTACAATAGTCTGTCCAAACATCGCAGACTCATTCAGTTTGCTCTGGCGAGACAGTCCATTTTTCATTCCACTTCAGTCCAGTTCAGGTTGAATGTGGTTGTCGATTGTCGGTCGGACTGGATCAATAAATAACCCACAGCAGAAACATCACTTTGATGGCGATAGTCTGACATTTACTATTTGAGAGCAACTGGTCTTTAGAATGAAGACCTGGTGGTTCTCCAACATCCTGATCAGGCTCACACTTTAGTCCAGAAGCAACAGTCTATTTACTGTTGTGGGAGCTTTCAGTCACATTTTCTGGTCTTCCTTAACAGATGGAGTTGCTTTGTTAAAGTATCAAATCTGAAGATCCGACACTTGTCACCATGAAACCATCACCGAGCAACTCCATCCACTGGGGAAGATCACGAAATGCATCTGAAAACTGCACAAACATTGAGTTGGGCCTTGTGTTGGGACCACTGAGTTTTTCACACCATGGACATTGTTGGACATCGCTGGACTTGACCTGCAAGTGTCCCCGATGGTAGAAGGGTCTGTGGTGGTTGTTCAGGACGTCGTGGATGACGGTTGCGTCCTGACGATCGCATCAGCGGTCACGGAGACAGTAGTCCCAGTAGTCCCAGTTGTCCCGGCGACGGCGGCGGCGGTAGCGCAGCATCAGTAGTCATCGTAGCGGTACGTATTGGGGTAGGCGTAGCGGTAGTCGTAGCCGTCGGCCCTCTCTGTTTTGGTCTGCAGGGATTCAGGCTGAAACGACAGAGATTTGATGACTCCACCTGACTCCTCCGTCACCTTCACCTCGGTGGAGTAGGAGGAGGAGGATGGATCGTCCAGCAGCGAGGAACAGCCAGGGAGACCCGGAGGTTTGGGGGGGGCGCATGGCTGGTAAGACGGGAGGCCGCTTGGAGGTTTGGGACAAGACTGGTAGGGAGGGAGTGCTGCAGGAGGCTTGGGACAGGGCTGGTAGGAGACCTGAGGAGGATTGGGACTTAGTGTAAATGTGAGTTTTACACTCCCCTACCTTTCCATTTACAGTAATGACAGCAGCAGAGGTACCCAAGGTCTTCAGCCAATGAGAAGACAGTAAGGTCACCGTGTGTAACGTGTGTCACCACACATGATCTAAAGAAGCCAGTACACCTGAGGTTCAGTGGTGGACAGTAACGGAGTAAATTTACTTGAGTACTGTACTTAAGTACATATCCAGAGGATTTGTACTTTACTTGAGTATTAGATTTATTTGGTATTTATTACTCTTACTTGAATACATTTCCAAGACAAATATTTTTACTTTTACTCGAGTTAATTTCTAGGAAGGCTGAAAAGTACTTGTTACTTTTTTTTTTTTTTCTAAAATACTATTCGACAAAACGTGAAAATGACAATTGCTGTCCTCTTATGATCCCACTCATTTCATTTGTTGTTATAGGTGTTTCTGCAGCTTTATATAACATTGTGGTTCTAAAAGCAGCACATCAGTGCAGCTGGTTTCAAAGAGTTAATTCTCAGAAACAAGAGTTAAAAGCTCCTTAAATTCATTTAGAAAAAAAATATAGTAATTCATTGATGTGAAAAATAAGAAATGTACTCTTACTCTTACTTTTACTTAAAGTAAATTTAAAAGCATGAACTTTTGGATACTTAAGTACCTTTAAAAGCAAGTACTTTTTTACTCTTACTCAAGTAACATGTCGACTGAGCTACTTTTACTTGTAACGGAGTAAATTTTGACCAGTAGTATTTGTACTCTTACTCAAGTACTGGGGTCGAGTACTCTGTCCATCTCTGCTGAGGTTCCAGGACTCTAATGTCCCTGATAACTGGGCACAGTAAAATACATAAAGGACAGACATTTGGAGGATAATGTCCTCTGGACTTTAGTGGACCGTGTCCTACCACACCGCTGGGGGCTCTACTGTCTTCTCATTGCCTCACAGGGCCTGGGTTTCCGGTCTACCATTTATCATGGGTCCTGTTTACAGTTTCAGCTCACCTTGGTTGTTGTGGTGATGATGGTCTGCAGCGCTGCGGGGGATCCTGGGGTGTTGCCGGGGTAACGGCACGGGTACTCGGCGCTGTAGTAATGGTGGTTGTCACTATAGGGGGTGGAGCTCTTCAGCAGCTCCTTCCATCCTGGAGGAGGCTTCGTCTGCGGGTCGTAGGAGGACGAGGAGGACAGAGGAGCTGCTGATGAAGAGGAGGAGGCGGAGGAACCCAAGACCGGAGTCACCCTGCACACAGACCAGAACTGGATTTAGATCTCTTCATACTGTCCATATGTGATTTAAACAACACAGAACCTGATTCAGCACAACCTTTAAAAGGATTTAGAATCAAACTGCGGTCAGAACCTGTTTGATCAGATGCTTTCAGGGACAAGTATAAAACTCTTCAGATTGTTAAGATATTATTAAACTTTCCAGGTTTGTGGTATGTAATCTGGTTTACATCAGTTTACATAGCCAGGTTCTGCTTTTGGATGGTTTAGAATGTTTACAGCAATAGAGTGCCGGGCTGACATCAAAACCCGGAAGTTTAGCATTGTGCTGGTTCCCAGATAAGAAAATGAATGGGATTTTTGCATTGCATTTTGGATGATGTCAGAAAATCAGCTCTGTGGCTAACACAAGTTTATGATAATTACAAGTTTAGTTCAGTGAGATAATCTTCACATATGAACACCTATTCTACCATTTTGAAGCTTAAATGCAATCACCAGAAGTAAAAAGCTAACGTTAGGATTTAACGGACTACTACATGGTCACATGACTGACGTCACCACCACTAAGCTTTCCACTGGTTTCAGCTGCTTTATTTTAAAAACATTGTCTAATGGGGAAATTAGACTGATTTTACTTGTTGAAGAGCCATAAATAACATTAAATAACATACAACTTGTTAGCAACCGCCTTTTTCAAAATTCACAAGTAGGGTATATACTGACGTGTTTTATGTCGTAGAACAAAACCTGAAACTTGCTTAGAGTCCCCCTAAACCAAAAATTGCCCTTTTGAAATTATTAAAATGTCAATGTAGTGTTTAAGCTTTTGTTAAAGGGATAGTTCCATTGCCATAATCCCTATAGTCATAGCAGTAGGTTCATTACCTTTAATTGTCGGCGCAAGCTGTTTTTAGATAGGCGGAGCAGAGCTGCGAGCTGCTCAGAGCTACGCTATGGAGGCTCTGAACGGTTTCCCTAATCAAACTCATCAAATACACAATCCAACAACTCCAAAACACTCTCATGGACAAGTTGTGACCTGCACATTCACCACGCTATGAGATAATAACGGAACGTTACGAGACAGAGTTGTTTTAGAGGTAAATTCATGCAAAACTGCTGATGCCCGTTACCGTCGGGGGCAGTTTTTCAGCAAGCAGACTCTGTATTTACCTCAAAATAAATGTCTCGTAACGTTCTGTTATTATCTCATAGCGTGGTGAATGTGCAGGTCACAACTTGTCCACCAGAGCGTTTTGGAGTTGTTGGATTGTGTATTTGATGAGTTTGATGAGGGAAACCAAGAAATCCCATGAGTCTCCGTAGCGTAGCTCTGAGCAGCTCGCGGCTTTGCTCCGCCATTCTAAAAATAGCTTGCACTGACAAATAAAATGTCATAATAATGTTCTGTGTATATGTGTATGTGTGTTTTGTTTTGTTTTGTTTTTATTGTCCTATGGACCGCCGCTGTGTCCGTAATAAAGTATTGAATTGAATTGAAACAAGACTATGGGGATTATGGCAATGGGCCAATTTGCCAAAATCCCTTTAACCACAGACCTAATTTGAGGTATTTCACCAAAATCCCATTTAAAAAACGTATTGACTTTTAGACGAGGGAACCGGAAGTGCTAAAAGCACTAATGGAGTTTACTGGCAGACTCTATAGGATGTCAGGCTGACCTGGGGTCACAGAGGTCAGAGGTCACAGGATACGAAGGGGAGGTCAGGTATCCTTGGAACTCATAGCCGGGCCGGCCCATGTAAAGTCTGGGATTGGCTGGTTTCTGCAGTGTGGGCGGGGTCTCCAGTGCATTGTGGTGGTTGTAGTAGGGCTCTGGGCTCTGGAATGCTGTGTAGTGCTGCGGGAAGTTTGGTTCCATGAAGGATATTCTATCTGCTGGCTCCACACAGGAGAGGAGGGCAGGACCCAGAGCCTGGAGCAGAGAGCAGACAACAAGTCATCTACAAGGAAACAGCACTAACACGAACAGAGCAACATCCTCTGAGTTCAAGAAGATTTGATCATTTTCATCTTTAATGGTTTGGATAGCAGCAGGTTAGATTTAACCTTATTCTGGTACAATGCACCTAATGCTAACAATGATGTCTTTGAATGGGCTTTATGCACAGTTCCACTACTTCCTGATATAAGCCAGCTCCTTTATTTCCTGTTTTACATGATTGGACAAACTGATTAATCCAGGTGTGCCTGACCATTGTTGTGAGGTCAGACACACCTGGATTAATCAATTGGTCCAATAATGTAAGACAGGAAATAAAGGAGCTGGCTTATATCAGGAAGTAGTGGTACTGTGCATATAGCCCATTGAATTTTGAATTTGAAAATATATTATTTATTTTGAATATGCAAGTAGGCTATACAGACAAAAATGTATAAAGTAAAACACAGGAAGTATCACAAAGACATGGCAGACAAAATATTCAAACAATATACTAAGCAAATAAAACAAGAAGCATACTGTGATGAACTGATCTGCTCCCACCCCTTTTCCATAAATTAAGACGGAACAGAAATAATCTGCTTCCTCTCAGTTACTGTCTATTTATCATTAGATATGATACATTTACATATATGCTATGTGTTCTTCAAAAGGGTTACAAATCAATAGCCCCTACACCACCTAGTAACTTTTGACATTTACTTCATTTCTATATTTCTTAAGAATTAACTCTTTATGGGGCGTCGTTTAGCTCAGTTGGTAGAGCAGGCGCCCCATATACAGAGGCTCTAGTCCCGGTCGGTGCTTTGCTGCATGTCATTCCCCCTCTCTCTGCCTCCCATTTCCTGTCTGTCTTAACTGTACTGTCCATTAAAGGCAAAACGCCCCAAAAATATACTTTATCTTTATTTTTCTTTTTAAACAGTTTCATACTTAGACATTAGCTTTATATCTACCTCAATTCCGTTCCATGGTCTTATCCCACTCACACATGCAAAACAGCTTGTGGGTCATGCAAATGCAACACATTTTAAAGTTAAGATTATTCCTAAAATTGTAACGCCCAGTCTGGATTTCTTAACAGTTTCTGTTTGTTTTCTGGTAAAGGATTATTTCTGGCTTTGAACATTATGTCAGTAACTTTCAGTTATCTTTTTTTAAGTATATTTTTTGGCTTTTCACACCTTTATTAGATAGAACAGTTGAGAGAAACAGGAAATGGGGAGGCAGAGAGAGGGGGAATGACACACTGCCCCAGAAGTTATTTTGACTATAAAAATGGTGAGTTTGTGTGTTCCAGATGACCAACATTGTGAATAATCCTTATGAATAATTAGTGGATATTGTACATGGTTCCTTTACAAAAAGAAATAAAGAAAAGAGAAGACATGAACAAACACAACTTGTTGTGTGTTTACCTGTGTTTCGATGAGTCGTCTCTTGGGTGTGAATGGAGGTGAACTGACTCGCCTCTTCACTGAACTTCTTCTGGCTTCAGTCTCTGACTTGGACTCTGGTCTGGGATGATCATGGACACCTTTAGCCTGAGGAATCATTACAACAACAACAATAAATGTAATGCAATCAAAAACAATAGAATTCCTAACATCAAAGGACACCACAGCCCATGTGGGCTTTAGATCTGGTTGGACCGGTCCTGTTTGAGTTCTAGGGCTTTACCCATATGTTCTTTAATAATTATTGGTGTTGTGGTGAACATGAACATGTTAACATGTTTGAGATTAATTTGAAACATTAGTGTTGTGCTCACGTAAAACGTAAAACCATTAGTAGCCTCCCTATTAATATGCATGTGAAATTGAATCCCTCATAATATAGCAGCTGCTGCACAGCTACTGACTGAATGAAGGGAGACACTTTATAGGCTTGGACACCTCACCTTAATAAAAACCCACAAACTATTATATCTTCAAGAATCATGGGAGAAGAACTGATTAAGATGAAGTCCAGTATTTCTCAGGTCCACTCCACCGTGGCATCGCACTGAAACATTCTTTCAGAGTCTTCTCATCTTTACTTGCTCTGTTTTCCATAGCTGCATGGACTATCAAGGACATCTTTGATTGATTGATTGAAATTTTTATTTCGAATATATTATTACATGACTACTTTCTGCTGATCATTTTAATGGCCTTGATAGTTTTGAAATTCAACTGTCACTTTAACGTACAGGGCCTGGATCTTATCATTATTACTGTCTGCAAATCAGACCAAGTAATAGTGAATTATATGGTGGTCTTGATGGTTTCGGTGGAAATCTGTCTCTCACAGGAGAGAATCTGTGTTCAGAGTAAAAATAAAATAAGAAATAAAAAGAATAGTGCTTGTAATTCAGTGACTTTATCCTAAGAATAAAAAAAAGAGATGAATCTAATTAATTTCAGAAAAACACAAAAAATTGTTTGTTTTTAATCAGTCCAACTAGAAGGGCAATAAGAGATATTTAGAAGTGATCTGCTGCATCAGGACTCTCATGTTGTTTTGTCCTCTGCATTTCTACCACTGACTGTGGCTTAATAACAGAAACACTAGTGTAGTACAGCTCTAATACTACATCTTTATAATCATACAGCCATTATACATTATAACCTTCATCAACATGAGTTTTGGAATTAATTAGTATGCTATTTAATTTAATAGTTGTATCATATATAATAATGGTTACCATGTAACATGTTTAATCCCTTCCTCCTTTTAAAATCTTAACACATTTTGCTCTGGGACATTTGAAGTGAATGACTTTGTACTTTTATCTGTGATTTACCTTCTTGTGGTAAGATGTTATTTTAGTACCAGTAGTTTGTGCTATCAGTGTCTGGTTGAGTTTACTGCTGCTTTGTCTGAACAGTTCATGTTGCTGTTTTGTCATTACAGTGACTAACACTGTGCTGTAAACAACGTCTTGCTCTATTACTCAGAGATCTCTGCTCTAATTCAGCAGTTGTTTACATGCCTCTCTCTCTCTCTGATCAACAGATAAAGTGTGTGTTGTAACTTCGCTGTAAAGGATTGTGTATTTCAGAACTTCAACAGTGTCTGCTGACTGTTTTACTTTTGACTCAGAATGTTACTCAGTGTGTACGGCAGCCTTAAGCATTGATGGGCTGTTAAACGTGATGAGTAACCAATCAGATGGTGCTTTGTGTTCCGGATCACCGAATGCGGACGACTTACAAGAATAAGCAGCACACACCTCTGAATCTCAGCAGGTTTAAATCAGGTGTAACAAGATTAAACCATACAGGTGCATCTCAAAAAATAAGAACATCATGGAAAAGTTCATTTATTTCAGTAGTTTAATTCAAATAGTGATCATTACACAGAGACTGAAACATTTAATATATTCATTTCTTTTAATTGTAATGATCATGGCTTATATTAATGGAATCCCAAAATTTAGTAAATCAAAACATTAGAATAGTGAAACAGTTCACTATTGTAACCTAATGATGTCACACTCCAATCAGCTAATGAACTCTGGTTCAGTAGCTCCACTATCAAGACTGCTGACCTGCATCATATTCTCATTTATTCAGATGCACTTGTATCATGTCATGTCATGTATATGTAGGCATGGTTTATTAAAGGGATAGTTCAACATTTTGGCAAATTCGCCTATTGCCATAATCCCTTAGGAGTAGGTTCATTACCTTTAATTGTCGGTGCAAGCTGTTTTTAGATTTGCGGGGCAGAGACGTGAGCTCTACGTGGTATTTTCGACTTTCCCTCATCAAACTCATCAAATACACAATCCAACAACAACAGAAGTTGTGACCTGCACATTCACCATGCTATGAAATAATAATGTACCATTACGAGACAGAGTTGTGTTCGAGGCAAATACATAGCTGGAACTACATACATCCCAGACACGGCTGTGATTTCAAAAACCTAAGTAGTTATGAGTTATGAGTATTTGTGTTATTATTTCACAGCATGGTGAATGTGCAGGTCATAAATTCTTCACAAGAGCATTTTGGAGTTGTTGGATTGTGTATTTGATGAGTTTTGAGCATAGGCAAAAGTACCGTTTTGAGAGCAGCTGGCATCTCTGCCCCGCCGATCTAAAAACAGCTTGCATCGACAATTAAAGGTAATGGACCTATACTCCTAGACTATAGATGTTATGGCAATAGGCAAATTCACCAAAATGTTGAACCAGTCAGTTTTAACAAGGTTTACTTATAGGATCCTGTTTGGACCCACACTGCCACAGCCTGTTGGATCAAATGTAAACCTGGGTCTGGTTTACACAAGTTCATGATCTGGTTTAGAAGTCTGCCTTTTGGTTTAGATGTTTTCAGAGTGCCAGTCAGCATGTGTGCTGCCTACCTGGAAGAAGATGGCCTTTCCATCAACTCTCCAGAAGTTGGTGACGGGGTAACCACTGTGGCCACGACAGGGCAGCAGCTCCAGAGCAGCGTTACAGCTGGGACACAGCTTCTCTGGAACACACAGTCAGTAGCAGCTCAGGTCAGTAGCAGCCCAGGTCAGTAGCAGCTCAGGTCAGTAGCAGCTCAGGTCAGTATGTGTTGTGATGTTGTGTTGTAATGTAACTGCCACTGCTGTCCTGCTTTTGCCATGAAGATGTCTGTGTGTAAGTGTTGTTGATGTTTTTGTTGTTGTCCTGCTTGTTGTTGTTGTTATTGTCTTGCCTGTTGTTTTTTATGAGACCAAAAACAAATTTCCACATCGTGGACAAATAAAACTAACTAACTAACTAACTAGCAGCTCAGGTCCCGTCGTAGCGGGGTGCTCTATGATCCCACAGCCCTGTGTTCTCTCATTTCTAAGAATTTTCTTATTTCTAAGAATTTTCTCAAAATGAAACTCTCGAGCCAAACCCCCCCCCCCCCCAGAAGCTTGTTTTCCCTTGCTCGAGCAGTGGTTGAGTTACCGCTATTAACCCTATGTTGGAGTAGCGGTGTTTCCCTCGGTAGCAGCTCAGCTGTAGCGTCAACACATTCAGGTTCAGGGTTTTTCTTACTCTGCTGTTTCTGCCGGGCCTTGTCACAGATGGCGGGTCTCAGCTGCAGCCTGGTTCCGTCGGGCAACGTGCAGTTCCGAGAGCAGACCACCACCCCCAGACAGGACTTCTTCAGGATCTGACAGTTGTGGTTGTTGGTGTTCCTCATGGCCCAGCCAGACAGGTGGCGCTGAGCGTTTTTATCCTCAGCTGGAAAAAATAAAGACAGACACTTAGCTGAAACTGTAGCTGCAACTGTAGCTGCTTACTGTTGAACTTGTTCATTATGCAGATTCAATTCTTAAACATTTCTCACCACTGTAGATGTAACGGACATAACCATCTGTCCACTCCTGGAACATGTCAAACTGCTTTGTGTCCTGCAGTGAGACAGACAGACAGACAGACAGACAGACAGACAGACAGACAGACAGACAGACAGAGAGAGAGAGAGACAGGTGAACAGACAGGCAGATAGCTGCACACAAAAGACAATTCCTCTTTTGTTGTGTGTAGTGTGTAGTGTTGTTTCTGTTGCCTTTCCCCTTGATGGAAATGACACTGCTCTTTGTATGATGTAATGTGTGTGGACCTCAGGAAAAGTATATACAAATATAAAATTAAGAGACCACTCCCAAAATGATCAGTTTCTCTGGTTTTACTATTTATACAGTAGTGTTTGAGTAAAATTTAATTTAAAAAGTTTTCTTTTATTCTATCAACTACCGAAAACATTTCTCCCAAAATTGAAATAAGAATATTGTCATTTAGACAATTTTTTAATTTAGAAAAGAATGACTGTCATACATGTAGAGATGCTTTTAAGAAACATTTGTGAAAGTGGTCTCTTATTTTTTTTCCAGAGCTTTATATACTGTATATATACTGGGATTTCCTGAAGAAATTTGGTGAAGCAATACTGAAACATGTCAGAAATGAAGGGTAGGGTCATGAGAGCTGGAGGCACAAAAGCCTGAGTGTGAAGCTAGATATAAAAACACTACAAAGCTGTGCACAGACATACAAAACAGCAGTACTCAATACTGAAAGAAGAAACATAGAATACAAACTTGCAGGTCACATCAACTAGAACAAACTCGTCTAAAAAAAGAAGAAAATGTTGCATAGAGCACAAAACTTATTCATAACTCAACAAGTAACTTAAACTTAATATTTTAGGTTTGACTGAAGTCTCTCCCTGTGATGTTTGAATGGATCCAAAAACATTTTTTTCACCAATTTGCTTTATAACTGTGAAAGATTAAATCACATCAGAGAGATGAAGTGTTTGCTGGAACAGCAGGTTTGAATAGAAATACAGTACAATCTGACCTCAGAACAGCCTGAGGAGCTGTGTGTAATGTCTGAATGTGTAAATGAGATGACCCACAGAAACTGTTTTATTCAGAGACTGCATCAGAGCAGTTTTTATATCGTCAGAACACAAGACTCTACTGAACATGTCTACTATTATTTATTTGTCACATGCAATAATACAAGATCATTGCAGTGAAATGATGTATACACGTACTCCACTGACTGTGCAGTAAAAAAAAAACGTGACAGGACAACAACATTAATCTGACTGCATAGAAAACTGAAACTAAAGAAAAAGATAAAATAAAAAATAAGAAATGCTAAAACACACTTACATATTTTAGACTAAGTAAATTTGGCAATAGACTGGATTTTTTTTTAGATGCTTTCCTCCTGCTTGTCTCTTTGCTTTAGAGACACATGTAAGACAAGAGCCATTTTAAATAAATAACAATGTATAACGACTAGCAAGAGATAGCAGTATGTGGCCATGGGGATCTACTAAAGAATGTCTTCAGATGAGTTTTAGAACTCTCTGCCTGTTAGATCAATACACATTACAAACTCAAAAACTGTAGAAATAAGCATAAATGGTAAAGCCTTTATCAACAAGTTGATTTGTAAATGTAATTGCTGAAAGTTTTGTAAAGGAACTGAACATTATCTCCATTCATTTAGATAGATAATATTTTAATATTTCAAAAATTATAATATTGAAAATAAATGGAGCTCATTTAATAATTCTGATTGAAGTTTTGATATTGAAGGATATATTCAGGATAGATAGAGAAAAGATTCACATTCACACAAAACTAATCATAAAGATGTGTCGCCGTGTGAGGTAGTGAGTTGAGCAGGCGCCCATATGCAGAGGCTATTAGTCCCCACTGCACTCGGCCCCGGTTCAAATCCTGCATTGGGTGGCCCTTTACTGCATGTCATTCCCCATTTCCTGTCTCTCTCCACTATGCTATCAAATCAAGGCAAAACAAAATAAAAATCCCCAAATACTAAAAAAAAAAAGAATCTAAAAGATTAGAGAACAGCACACACACACACACACACACACACACACACACACACACACACACACACACACACACACACACACACACACACACATATGATGTCTGCTTGTTAGTTATTGAAACAGTGAGATGCTAAAGACTTAGAACCTGATCACTGCTCTCAGTCTAAACCTGGACCAGGTTCTCCTGCTTCTCTGTTTTTCAATTCTGGTTCAGTACAGATTTAATTTGGTCCTTATTAAAATGTATACAGTACATAATACCTATACATAAAAATAAAACACACTTCTGTGACTATACTCAGACTTTAAGGTTTGTTTTTTCACCTGAATTCAAAAATCGAGACTGCAAACTTTAAAAAAAAAAAATCATGTTCATCACCACATGTGACAGATATTTTATTTGACAGTGGGTTGACATGTATTGAGTCTGCTTCTCAGCAGCAGTTTGAACATGCAGAGATGTCTGTTGTAAAAAACAATGGAACAGAAACAACAGATCATTTATTAACACTGTTGTAAATGTAGAAAAGCATATGAATGTATTTCTTGACAAATGACGTGTATATTTTCTCCAGTGATGAAGATAATCATGCAGGAGGGAGGAATCATGAGGTAAAACACACACCTGCTGAGACGGAGGCTCAGTGTGAACACACCGGTCAACCTGTGGGTTTACAGCACCATTGAAGTGTCAGAGGACAGGTGGTCCCGTTGTCCCGCTGTGGACAACGGGACACTCAGGAATTCTGTCACATCATCGTACATTCAACCAGTGGGGACTGTAGTCACATGTGATGTCCCCTGACCTCTGACCTCTGACCTGACTGGCTTCAACAATTAAATTCAAATGAAACACTGGATGTGATGTATGTAACAAGACTTGGTGTAGCTAAAGTCACACTGCACTGTTAAAAATACGGTGCTTTATCTTAAAAAAAAGTAGAGCAACTTTTTGCATCATCTTATCCCATAGATCAAACAACAGTAATGTTACTAGTCTTTGTATGTACAACATTAATTTTGCAGGTAAAGTCAACTTACATTTGCAAATAAATCAACTCAATTTTGTTTAGTTACTGAACTTGCAAAAGTAAGTTGACTACCAGCAAAAGTAAGTTGCCTTAACTTGTAAATGTAAGTTTACTAGCAAAATTAAGTTGACAAGCAAGTTATGACTTGCAAAATGAATGTTGTAAATACAAAGACTCATGTTTGATCTATATGTGATAAGATGATGCAAAAAGTCGCCTTACTTTTTTTTTCTCAGTAGAGAAAACACAATATATTTTGGTCATGTGATACTTGAAACAAGCAGGCTGCACAAAGTGATGTGAGAAAAGATTCATGAGAGACTTGATCAAAGAAACAGATGTTCACCGTCATAGTGCTGAGTGTGTTTGAGCTTCACTCCTGTGCGTGTGTGTGATCATCTGCACAAACACATCTTAGACCAACCACAATGAAGTAGCCTACATGCTGCTATGAGACAACAGCTCAGGTTCATCACTGAGGAGCAGCTCTCTGTGTGTGGGACACAACTGCAGTCAGACTAAATGACTCCTGAAGACCAAACTACCAGAATATTAAATAGCAGTATGTACAATGTACAAAGAACCATCCTAAAACCATTATTATTATTATAGAAATTAAATTAAAATAATGAATTTCCCTTTGGGGAATAATAAAGTCATTCTTATCCTTATTCTACAGTTATAACAACAGTATGGAGTCCAACCATCACCAGTAGGTAGAACTGTAATTATTGAATGCTGTGTTACAGTTAGACTCATCATCAGTAGGCTACCCTGCTGTCCACGCTTCTTTCTTCCTCTTAAAGACAGATTTCCTCCCTCATTGCCAAGTGCTGCTCTGTTTAAACTGTTGGCTTTCTCGCTGCAATAATGTTCGGTCCTCACATATGATGACTGGCTGGAATTGAATTGAATTGAATAATTCTGATGTGGCACAAATGAATCATTTCATTGTAAATACTTCAACCTCTGCTGATTATTACTTAGACTTTCCCTGTTAGTAAATTCTTTCTATTATTAACTGAATGTACTTGAAGTAACCACAATAAAAGTATCCTAGTGCAGACCGATTCCTCTTCTTCTGTAATTATTATGTTATTAGATAATTATGATTAATGACAATAAATCATTCAAACTGTGGTTCAGGATTTGTCGACAGGCCACCGGATTACACACACACACACACACACACACACACACACCACCAGGTACTTGGCATAAAAAAACATCCTTATAAGAGGTTCCATGACAACACCATATTGAAGAGAAACAAAATGTGTAAAAAAAAAAAAAAGAAGAAAAAGCTTATTATGAATTTCTAGTGGTAACAACTCGTCTTCTTCTGACAACATGGAGGTGAACTGCTGGAAGGATTTAGGCAGAAAATCCTCAGCTCATCGCTCCTGGAATAATGTTTATTTCTTCTGCTTTATGGGAAAAATATTTCATTTTGTATATTTATATAGACTATTTATTTTATTAAGAACTGACATTTTAGCTCATGAAAAACAGAAACAGACATTTAATTTGTTCATTTATTAATGTGAGATGTTAGATGTTCTATTCTTGTTTGTTTTTTTGGTAAAACCTCCGTAGAGAGAACTGTTACAACTACAGCTGATTAATAATTATTTAATATTGATGACCAGTCCAGAGAGAAAGTGTTTCTGTTCTTTATATCCCCCCTCCACTTTAGTTATTTTTATTAATTTGATTTTATGAGTGTACAACCTTGATTTACTGTGATGACACTGCCACTTTCAGTTTTTCTCCTTCTACATATTAAAAATACTTGAAGAACTTAGTTACCATCTGGATTTAGAGTTCAGGACAACCTGAATAATTATTGATTACAGTCAAATTCTAATATACAGTATGATACACTTTATATTCCAATGTAGGCCTACTTTAAATATGTTTTTATGTAGAATTACATATGAACTAACTTCTCATGTACGTATAGAGCAGTGACTTCAGCCTTCAACCTAAAACACTGTTCTGGAATATTGAAGAAAATCTTTATCAATATTTCACTTGATTTAATCTCCATACATTTCACTATTGAGATGTAAACTCTGGAGTCAGCTGCTGATAAATGTGAGAGCTGATCTGGATCAGATGCGACCTGAGAAACTCTCAAATGTGTTTTGGTTTCACCGAAAACAAAAATATAAAAACCAGTTTTTACTGTTTGAGCAACAACAGAGTGAAGAGCCTAGTCAGCCACACACACACACACACACACACACACACACACA